>NC_056730.1:400145252-400187752 GCF_019279795.1 Protopterus annectens | reverse complement strand
AATTAGATATTCAGCTCCAACAGTTCAACACTGATTCATGGGGATAGTTCCAGAAAAGAAAAAAATCTCAAAAAAAGAGGTAGCTTTATATTTTTTCCCAACAGCCTGCAGGACAGTACCATCAAAACCTTTACCCTCTACATCACAAGTCCAAAAACATGAACAAAATATTAGCCCTTGCCTTAATTGTGGCCAAACGGACAGTGGTGTAATGAGTGCCAATTTTCCCCACAAACAAGTACATCTTTTCAGCAGACAAATTTGGCAGATGTCCAAGTACCACATTGGGTAAAAAAAATCTCCAGAATGGCAACAGAATCATTAGGACAGTAATAAACAGGAACCACAGATATTTCCTTTTGTACTAACTAACCAAAAAGGTCCCCTTGTCAGTATTACAGTACGTAACTCTTCTTTTCTTTTTCTTGTTGACACAAGAACAACTGGATATACAATTACCTCATCAAATGCCAAACATCTCCCACTATCCACAAAGATGGTTTGAGGAGCAAAAGTCTCCAAGATCCCTCTGGATTATCCAGAGACAAAGTCTATTCCTATTCAAATAGGTCCATTAAAGAAGCAACATGCATTTATTGTAAAAAAAAAAACACCGCCCAGTTAAACCTTTTAAATAAAAATGTATTATGTAGATTGTGATGTATTGTCTATTGTACTCCAAATAGAGTTTTCTTGACATTCCAAATGAACCCTGTCCTTTGGGTCTGTATTCAGCTAATGTTTATCAAACAAACATACTCTTTTTACAGCACTAACATCAGAACAAACCACAAATGCTGCTAAATTGAAGGGGCTAGAGACCATCCTCCACAGCTTTGGACTACCCATAGTAATGAGACAGGGCTCATAAAAGATAAACCTGCAAAAGTAGTTTTAAAACCTTATGTGAGCATCTGCCTATGGTAGTTCAGTATCTGTTTTCAACAAAAGCAAAAAAAAAATCACACCTGCATTGCTGCAACAAAACATAATTGTCCCAATTAAATGCCAATGTATTAATCCTATACTACTGGTTAAAAAATATATAGATTCATACAAAATAAAAAAAAATAATGCAGTAGCAGTACTAACTTTTCTTGTAGTACCTAATCCTGCCATTATATTAAGTTATATCCTGCCAGCGGCTAACACCCTTTCATTGATAAATAATTCTTCTGCTTCTTTCTCTATCTCCATACACCCAGATAGTTAGTATTTGTTTGCATTTGCATATATAAAGAACAACAAAACACATGGATGAAATTGCCACAAAAATATGTAAAATCACCTATTCTCTTCTTATAAAAAAATAATAAAAATCAGACAAAACTGAGTTCCTGTACAGGTCAACTTTAATACACTACGTGGATGATTTGATTTTAGCATTGAGTTCTTATCACAGCTTTAGACAAAATATTGTTTTTCTTTCAATCAAATGAACAAAGTTAGGATTCAAGGTTAATGAAAAAATTACAGCTATAAAAAATACAAGTTCAATATTTAGGGCATCTTATTCCAAAAGGTTCTCGACAAATTATACCACCATGCGTTACTGCTATTCAAGCTGCACCATGCTCCACAACAAGAAAACAGTTACAGGCTTTTCTGGGGCTGACAGGTTACAACAGACAATAGATTTCTAATTTTGCAGTAGTAGTAAAACCATTGTTAAAATTATTTTAAAAAGATACTTCCAAACCCATGCCCTGGCAGGAACATCAAGAGCAAGGTTTTGTCCAACTAAACACTTTACTGTCAAATCCTGCAGCTCTTAGATTACCAGATTATTGAAAAAAATCCCATTTTGTTGCAACATAAATAAATAAATAAAATAAAGAAGGTAACATTAAAAGTACTAGCACAGCATAAACATTTGAGACCTATTGCTTATTTCAGTACAAATCCTGATCCTGTAGCCACAGCCCTCCCCTACCCCCTTAGGGTGGTGGCTGTGATGCTGCACTTAGTAAAACGGTGGCTGCCTCTCTCTCAGAGACAAGATGTTTATAGCAGTTCCTGCACACTCTAAAAAGCGTTGTTATTAAAAACTAAAACACAGTATTTATCTGCTACACAACTGTCTAAATATGAATTGCCTTTACTTAACAACCCGTCTTTATTAATCATTAAATGTCCACCTCTTAACTCTGCTTTTTTAATTCCTACAGCTGAGATAAAAAAATACTATGTTTTTGTAGTTATGTGCTTCCTCCTAGACATTATTCAAAAGATGCCCCATTATCAGACTCCATCATTCTCTTTCGGCTTTTCCCGTTAGGGGTCGCCACAGCGGATCATCTCTTTCCATTTCTTCCTATCCTCTGCATCTTGCTCTGTCACACCAACCGCCTGCATGTCCTCTCTCACCACGTCCATAAACCTTATCTTAGGCCTTCCTCTATTCCTCTTACCTGGCAGCTCCATCCTTAGCATCTTTTTCCCAATATACCCATCATCCCTCCTCAGCACATGTCCAAACCAACTCTCTTGCTTTGTCTCCAAACTGTCCAACATGAGCTGACCCTCTAATATACCGATTCCTAATCCTATCCATCCTAGTCACACCGATTGCAAATCTTAACATCTTTAACTCTGCCACATCCAGCTCTGACTCCTGCCTTTTGTCAATGCCACTGTCTCCAACCCATATAACATAGCTGGTCTCACTACACTCTTGTAGACCTTCCCTTTCACTCTTACGGATACCCGTCTGTCACAAATCACTCCTGACACTCTTCTCCACCCATTCCACCCTGCCTGTACTCTCTTCTTCACCTCTCTTCCACATTCACCATCACTCTGAACTGTTGATCCCAAGTACTTAAACTCGTCCACCTTTACCAACTCTACTCCCTGCATCCTCACCATTCCTCTACCCTCCCTCTCATTTACACACATATATTCTGTCTTAGCCCTGCTGACCCTCATTCCTCTGCTCTCTAGAGCATATCTCCACCTCTCCAGAGTCTCCTCAACCTGATTCCTACTCTCACTACAGATCACAATGTCATCTGCAAACATCATAGTCCACGGGCCTCCTGTCTGATCTCATCTGTCAACCTGTCCATCACCACTGCAAATAAGAAAGGACTCAGAGCTGATCCTTGATGTAATCCCACCTCCACCTTAAACGGATCTGTCACTCCCACTGCAGTCCTCACCACTGTCATACTACCACATATCCTGTACCACTCTTACGCATTCTCTGCCACTTCCTCATACAATACCACAACTCTTCTCTAGGCACCCTGTCATATGCTTTCTCCAAGTCTACAAAGACACAGTGCAACTCCTTCTGACCTTCTCTGTATTTCTCCATCAACACTCTCAGAGCAAACATTGCATCTGTAGTGCTCTTTCCTGGCATGAAACCATACTGCTGATCACTAATCATCACCTCCCTTCTTAACCTTGCTTCCACTACTCTTTCCCATAACTTCAAGCTGTGACTAATCAGTTTTATCCCTCTGTAGTTACTGCAGCTCTGCACATCACCCTTATTCTTAAAGATAGGCACCAAAACACTTTTTCTCCACTCCTCAGGCATCCTCTGACTTTCCAAAATTTCATTAAACAATCTAGTTAGAAATTCCACTGCCATTTCTCCTAAGCACCTCCATGCTTCCATTGGTATGTCATCTGGGCCAACAGCCTTTCCATTCTTCATCCTCTTCATAGCTGCCCTTACTTCCTCCTTGCTAATCTGTTTCACTTCCTGATTCACTATCCCCACATCATCCAACCTTCTCTCTCTCTCATTCTCTTCATTCATCAGCCTCTCAAAATACTCTTTCCATCTACTCAACACACTCTCCTCTCTTGTGAGTACCTTTCCCTCACTATCCTTTATCACCCTTACATGCTGCACATCTTTCCCAGCTCTGTCCCTCTGTCTAGCTAATCGGCACAGGTCCTTTTCTCCCTCTTTAGTGTCCAATCTCTCCATATGCCCTATCCTTAGCTTTTGCCACTCTCTTTGCGCCTCATCTCCTTATACTCATGTCTACTTTCTTCATCTCTTTGACAATCCCACTTCTTCTTCGCCAGCCTCTTCCTCTGTATACTCTCCTGTACTTCCTCATTCCACCACCAGGTCTCCTTGTCCTCCTTCCTCTGTCCAGATGTCACACCAAGCACCTTTCTAGCAGTCACCCTTACTAGTTCTGGTGTAGTTACCCAGCTATTAACTCTCCACTGCCTCCCAGTGCCTGTCTTAACTCTTCCCTAAACTCCACTTCACAATCACCCTTTTTTAACTTCCACCATTTAATCCTTGGCACAGCTTTCACATTCCTCCTCCTCTTCTTGATCACCAACGTCATTCTACATACCACCAATCTATGCTGCTTAACTACACTTTCCCTGCCACCACTTTACAGTCTCCAATCTCCTTAAGACTGGCCCTCCTACATAGTATATAATCAACTTGTGAGCATCTTCCTCCACTCTTTATGCTCCACCCTCTTCTTAAAATTCACCACAGCCATGTCCATCCTTTTCGCAAAATCCACAATCATCTGACCTTCTGCATTCCTCTCCTTAACACCATACCTACCCATCACTTCCTCATCCCCTCTGTTCACTTCACCAACATGCTCCAATCACTAGTCTCTCACCCTTGGGTACACTCACCACAACTTCATCCAACTCACTCCAAAATTTCTCTTCCATCGCACACCCAACTTGAGGAGCATATGCACTAACAACATTCATCATTACACCATCAATTCATAAACATCACTCGGTCAGACACTCTCTCTAAAACACTCTTGGCATATTGTTCATTTAGTATAACCCCTACCCCATTTCTCCTGCCATCCACACCATGATAAAACAATTTGAACCCGTTTCCTAAACACCTGGCCTTACTTCCCTTCCATCTGGTCTCTTGCACACACAATATATCAACCTTCCTTCTCTCCATCATATCAGCTAGCTCTCTTCCTATACCAGTCATACTGCCAACATTCAAAGTTCCTACCCTCACTGCAACACTCCTAACCTTCCTCCTATCTTCCTGCCCAGCACCCTGTTGGCTAACAGTACTGGTGGGTATGCAATTATGAAAAGTTCTCCCATCCCCAGATCAGACTCCAAAATAACTTATTTTCATTGACAGATCCTGTGTCTGAGAAAAAAATGTACACCAGTAGCAACTTTTCTGTGTGCATTCAAAATAAGATTTTGATGATGGAACAATTAAACAAAATGTGTCTGCTCAAATAGTTAAACGTGCAACTATCACTGAAGCATGTAAATTAGCAAAAAAAAAACACTGACCATTTTATACACTCATGCTATGCTTATGGGATAGTTCTTGATTTTAGGACACTTTAAAAAAGAGGGTACTTGACATTTGCAGAGACAGTTATTAAACATTCTGGTTTTGTATGTAAAGTATTAAATTACTTTTATTGCCAAAGGAGGAAGCAGTGGTTAAATGTGCTGATGATTCATATATTTCAAAAGGAAATGGTTTTGCAGATTTGGTGGCCAGACAATCTACATTGCTTTATCCTGTTCAGGCTTCATTTATGCAAGCAATTACATAAACCTGGCATACCTGTTTCTTTACAAAAATTGCTGTCATTCCAAGATAAGACTAATGATTCTGAAAGGGAAAGGTGGATCTGTGATCGCTGCATCTGTTCTCTAGATCTATTTTGGCACCACCTGAATGGGAGGCTAATAGCCTCCACATGTTTTTCTAACTCATTTGGTTCGAACCTACTATTTAGCTTAAAAAAATGCATTAATAAAACAAATTTTGACTGACTGATATACACCTCACATTTCAGAAGTTATTCAGCATTATATAAATAGTTATCTTGTTTGTTTAGAGTACAATGTGTTAAAAATGTTCATGTCTCTACACAGTGTTTAGAAAAGCTGTAGGGACCTTTTTGTTGTATACACTAAAATTTTATTGAACTTCCACAGACTTAAATGTTTAAATATGTTTTTATGATTGTTGATGTTTTTTAATGGGTTAAAGTTTATCCCTGTGTCAAAAGCAATGCAATGGCTGCAGCTACAAAACTCAGATTTGGTACTCCTTGTTGTATATTCAATCCATCCAAGGCACACATTTCACAAATCAAGTGATACAACAAATAAGCAAAACTTTGAACATAAATCAAGCTTCAAAAACTGTTAAAAAATATAAAACAGTAAAAGTCAGACTGGCCTTAAGTAGCCAAAGGCCTTATCCTTAATTTTGTTTAGTCTGCAGTTAGCAGTGCCAAAACATCTTCCCCTCACAAAATTCTCATTAAGAAACCAATGAAAATGCCTACCACACCCCTATCTAAGAATTTGGAGTTACAAAATTTTGACATATCTGTTCTCTTTACTGTAAGTTTCTCTTTTCTGTCCAACAGCACCCCCAAAAACAAGTCTTTTAAGTCCCAAAATATCCCAATTCAGTCTTGCAGCATGACCTACAACTTAAAAATTCTGTTTTCATCAGATCCTTCTCAAAGAAACATTCTATTCAACCAAAATAAAAAAAAAATCCTGGTTTTACTCACCACTGCCACTACCATCAAATATAAATGATCACCCACTTAAATTCATATGTCACACACCAAAAAAGCCTCTCCAGTGACAAATGCCAATGAGATGTCATCGATACCACTCCTTTCAATGCTGCTAAAATCAATCCCTATCTGCACCAGACAAAAACCCCCAAAAATTGTATCTTCAAGTGAGGCCTAGTGATTCTTCAGCAACTCCATTGTGGTTGTATCCGAAAGTCAAATTCAGTGATCCAACAATGTCATCCTGGTTGGAGATAAGACTTAGTGATTGTTCTTTAACATCAACGATATTTTTGTTAGTGTCACAACTGAAAGTGGGGATTAATGATTCAGCAAAATCAATGGACAAAAAGTTGGCCCATAATCTGGGCAGTAAATCAGGTGACCGAGTGTCACTTTGGAATTGCAAGCAGAAAATCTTAAGGTTGGAGTTTGTGTGGAAATTGATTTTATATGGAATACAGATTCATTATCCATGTTTATGTTTTTTCAGAAAAACATGTTTAGCCCCTACCTGCTCAATATTCATATGGACTTATAATCAAAATAAATGTTGTGGTTTTTATCATAATTTACTGTGTTTCATCTTGTCACCTGGAGCCCTAGGAACTGTAAGCACTGAACACATTTTTATCAGAGATATGTGTTTAACCAAATTCAAAAATAGATGTTTTGTTAAAACTGAGCAAAGAACTATAGATTAGCATCCTAAATGTAATACTTTTTTGCTGCCTTATATACATATGCAAAGACTATAAATGTAAGTGTCTGATTGGTGTGTGCACATATACCCACTGCCTATGTTGGGATATACCATTAATGCCAATACCAGCAACTGATACAAATTGGATCAGCATTTCACACCACTTTCTTAACCGGAAGCCAGAAAACTAAACATAATTCTACCCCCTTTTCAGTAGTTCCACTTCTTTTGTCAACAACTGTTAAAAGACATACTTATTATGTCAAAATGGGACATGTTATGCCAGATGAAGTACCTGCAACTTCAATCAAAAAATATATGATGGGGCTGGAGGGCTGGGTACAGCAGTGTTACAAGTGTTCTGCTGTTTGTGGAGACCAAGCTTATCCCTGGTTACTAACATACTGGTCGGGTTGTTGCTATATAGGCCGTGTTATCCCAGCTATACAGAGTCTTTATTCAGCAGAAAAAATTCACAATGCTGTCCACAAGAAGGTGGCAAAGGGCATTAAAATCCAGTCAAAAAATAGGTGCTTCCTAAGTTTATGATAATGCTGTAAAAAAACTGCATTTAACAGTTTAGAACACATGGATCATGGTAATCATGTTATTTCCTGAACAGAAATTATACCTGCTTTTGGGGCAGTAAAATCAATATGGAAACTGAAAAAAAAAATCTAAATTATTAACAATTTTGTGTAATGCTTCTTTTGAATCAGTAAATCAAATTATAGTTAAAATGACTGCCATGTGCAGTGTGCTGCTGCAGAACAGAATGGCATTTGATTTCACCTTTGCTTCTAAGGTTGGTAGTACATGCTCAACAAAATAGAGTGCTGCTTGTTTATACCAGACAATTCAAATGTCATTCATAATCACCTAAAAATTATACAAAAGGTTACAAAATTGTCTCACACTAAAGATGCAGACAGTGTTTAATGGGCTTGGTTAACCAACTTATTTTCTGGTTGGGTTGTTATTGCATTAGTTATTATTCTTTTATTAATCATTTTATTAATGTGCAAAATGGTGATTATGAAACGTTTAAAACTCCCAAAAAGCATCAAATTACAAAATTGTCATATTAAAAATAGAACAGAAACATTGCCACTGACCAGAATTTTAAAGAGTTATAATGAAAACATAATAAATCTATTGACGAATTTTAGTAGACTACATGAAAATCTGTTTGAAGGAGAATGTGTAAAAAAATTAGTCATACTATTTTTTATTACATCAAGACACAGACATGTTTTTATTACAAAGAAAACTATATTTGCAAACATTTGTACAAGCACTGTGCATGTCAGAGACAAAAAAACTGCACATGATCAATGTTTGATAGCATGTAAAAGGGAAAAATGTTTAATGAATACTCTACTTTGGAATCTATGACAGATTCTGGTAGCTTTAGTCTGTTTCTGGTGATCTATTTCCTACCAACATGAATACTGCCAACACAGATGGTGCCAGTATACAATGTTCCAACATGGAACTCAGAACTTGTGCTTAATATGGAGAAAGCACATATAAAGGGTCAACAGAATCTTAGCAAAAATAGTGCAAAGGTGTTCGTTTTTTTTTGGTCAGTGACTATAGTCTAATAAATACAATATATTTTTAGAGTTAAAAATAATATAAAAGAATGACGTTTCTTACATTCTGAGAGACAAGACCTTGATTGCCTGGTCTCCCATGTACATGTTTTCTTTGCAATAAAGGAGACTATTCTTTGCTGCTGAACTTTGTAGTCTAAAGTTATTTTGCACTGTAATAGTTTGTATTATTTCAAGGTACTTTGGTACTTCTTTATTTAGGGAATTTGCAGCCAGTGAGTGAGGATATTGACTTTAGACACATTTTTCATTAAAATTTACTTTTTGAATGGATTCTTTATTGACTCTATGTTTTTCAGTTGGGGTCAGTAGTCTCTGGAACTAGGTTTGGTGGTGGAATTCATTTGAAGGGTACTTCAGGGCTTTTGTTAGGGATCTTGGTAGTGTTCTGATGTTTAGGATCAGGGTACTTTTTTTGCAAAGGGTCAGGTAAAATGAAAGATGGTTTCATATGTAAAGATGGTTTTCAAATAATCTTGTAGGACATGTTTACAGAAAATGTCAGCTTGCTGTTTTTAACTCGTTCAAGACTATGGCACCATTTTGTATTCTTCCAGTTAACACTCATAGCTACTTATGGCATCCAGACATTTTTAAGGGTCTGACTTCTTTAACTCAGTGACTTATCAGCTAATAACAGGCAGTATTAGAAAGGACAAGGAGTTATTAACAAAATTACACCAAGACTGTTAATCTAGGATGTCCTGCAGTACAGAAATTAATCAAGTTTTGGTACTTATTATTCATATTTTCATATTTATGTTCATATTTTCATACCTGAGAAACCTATATGCTATTGAAGAGTATGGTGTGAAATGCCATGGAAAGAGACATGAAAATTCATTGTCAATGTCCATTTATATTTCACTATACTGAAGATATCACTAGTTGTTTGTAAGTAATTATGAATTTAAGCAGTATCTCCACATGTAGTTAATACTTCAAGAAAGAAATGGCTTACAAACTATTGCACGGGCTTAGATATTGTTGAAGAAAACTGTTGTTGATATTTGCACCGTAATTTGCACATCTTGAAAGATGCTCTGAGTCATTTATATTACTAATTATACAATAAAGCATATATTTTCATATTTTTGTAACTATCTCAATAAAAAACCTCAGAGAGATGAATTTTTTGCTGTCATGTGAAAGCTTATGTCTGGTTACCAAAAGCTTTTTAACAATATATGTCTAGATTGCATACTTTTCAAGATTTGGCATTTTGTAAAGTTTAGCAAAAATTTAATTCTGAGATTGTGTGAATTATAATATATTATAATTTTGTATGGAAAGATCATGAATGCAATAGCTTTTATCACTTTAAAGAATACTTCTTAATGATAACATTGCTATTTTTACAGTTTTTTATTTTTCACAAATTATTTACATTTGTTTATCTTATGCTTTTAAGTTGATTTTTTTAGAAAATGCTCTGGAAAGCAAGGATGTGTGTATGCTACCAGAGGTGTGACATTCCACACTGCCCAGGAGTTAATGAGTTAAGATTAATATATTGCACTAATGTGAGCTATTGCTTGGACACAAAGGATGTATAGAAATGATGATTTGTCTTTTATTTCTGAGAACTGATTTTTTTCTATCAGCTTTTAAGCTTCTTGTTTAGGTTGGGTGGCCAGTTCTTTACTAATAGGACTAAGATTTTTTCACAAGCATTTTTATTTTATATTTCAGATGCTTAGAATATGTATTTTTTTTCACTTTTATGGCAAGGTCAGTTATAAAATGTTTTTTGTAACTGGGAAAAGTCCAACTTGACAAAGTCTGCTTCAATAGAGTCTGAGAGAGAAAACATCCAGAATGAATACAAAACACAGCAACAATACAAATGAAAAAGAAAGATTTCTAACTATGGATGAGGTTGACATTTTTCCGTTGTGGTCAGGGGATTTTTATTATGGTTCCTATATTATGACAGTAGCCAAACTGATTTGATTCTGTACAGAGTCTGTATATATGTATTTAAAGGAAAACTCCAACTTAGAACTGAAAAAATGTATTTTTCACTCTGCCTTTGTTTTCTTGGGCTATTTTAACAGATCAAAAATCACTCTGAGTGCTTCTTATATAATTTCAATGTTTTCCACAAAATGACTGCCAGTGGGGCTTTGAATATCAATGTGATTTTGTTTTTCTTAAAGCTTTTCTTTTTCCCATAATCCATTTCAAGCCTGTTTTATATGAAAAATGTCAGACATAAGGAAGTAGTGGTGTATTGCCGTGCCATTGACATATAATGGGGTTAGTGTAGGGTTACCAAACGTCCGGCAAAAGGAGGACATGTCCTCCTTTTCAGCATTGTGTCCTCCATCTGGCAGGCATTACCTAAAAAGGCAAAACTGTCCTGCTTTCTTCAATCCCACAGGTACATTACATCAGTGGTGGCTCGTGGCATGTGACTGCCAGGCTGGAGCCCCCCCCCAACTTTCTCCACACACACAAGAAAAAATAAAACACTTTAATTCTTTAATTTACTGCTACTACTGTGTAAATAAAGTAAAGTAATGGGTTTCTATGCAGAACTCGGGGCAGCTGATTTTCTTTTTTTAATACACTGGGAGGATCAACCAGACTCCTGAGGTCTCTGTGTTTTTTGGGGGCTGTTGATGACTTTCTTTCATACTTCTCAACCTCTTAGAGTAAGAAATCTGGACAAAGCCATAAATAGTGGAGGGACAAAGGCTCAAAAGTAGGGACAATTTTTAAATATTGTTCTTGCAAACTTAAAAAGTTGATATAATAACAGATCTTGCATTAACATACATTTTCTGAAGGTTATGAAATCTGAAACTCAAATGTCTGACATTATTTTCTGACTTTAATGATTTGCCAGTAGTTTGTCAGAAAACCACAACTTTATGAGAAACAGACCTAAAATATGAGGCAAAAACCTGTGCAGTTGAGAGGTATGCTTTCTTTTTTGAATATATCCTGGCAGGGTTAACCAGATATAGGGAGGCAACGTGTTCTGGGGAATGTTGATGAGTTTCTTTTTTTAACATAATACACTGGCATGGTCAACCAGATGCTAGTGATCAGTGTATTCTGGGGGCTGTTCATGATTTCTTTCTTTTTTTAATATAATATCCTGGCAGGTGTCAAAGAGATACTAGCTATGCAGTGTGTTTGGGGGGGGCTGTTTGTGGATGACATGTTTTATTTTTCACCTTACTATCTTTTTGCAGGGCTAGTCAAGATACATTAGAATGGTTTGTCAATGTTTTCTTGTTGAAACAAACTCTACTCTTGCATGAGTAAAGTGCGTATAGGTGAACTGAAGTAAGATCACGTGCAAGCTCCTGGCTATGTGATGTGAAAGAAGTACAGCAATGTAGCTGTGGTCATTTATTTTCATTAGTTTAAACCTTGTATGCTCAAAGCAGATTCTCTGGGTAGGCATTTGGGATTAGGGCAATGCCTACGTGCGAATGGAATGACTGAAAGAATAATGTGCATCTGAGTGAAGTAATATCAACCACAAGCTCTGAACTCTGAGTATTGTTTATGTGAAAAAAAAACTTACCTTGATGACAGTGTCGTCTTTTTGTTGTTTTTGTTTGTAATACTGCAAGATCAAATCAGATACTCTAGGTGGGGTAGGCAGTGGAGATTGAATCTATGTGTGAAAGAAACAACTGGCCCTGCTGTTTACTGTTGTTGTAATTCCAGCTTTGCAAAACTGTAATACTTTTCTGTCCATACTTTAAGATGACTGTAAAATAATAAGCAAGTTTGAGTAATTTTTAATTTGTTATTTCATATCTGTTCATGTATATACTGAATGCTTGTTAAAAATGTTTTTAATATGTTGGAGCTCTTTTCCCTAGACCTATGCTGATTTTTTTTTTTTTTTTTTTTTTTACTAAAGCCAGTTGCAGAAACCTGGGTAAAAAAAAAAGTAAAATAAATAAAATGAAATGTGTATTTGGCTGGCACACACAAGCTGTGACTAATGTTTCTGTCAACAAAATGAAAGTAATGCATGTATGCAACCCGACTGTTAGTATTATTTCTACTTTAATCCTGACAGGGTAAAAAGCAACTACTTTATTTAGGTAATGGGGGGGTATTTGTGAATGAAATGGGTTGACTGGCCTTGCTGTTTACTGTTGCAATTGTGGCTTTGCAAGATTAATGTGCATTTGGCTAAAGTCAGCTGTCATTCAAGCCTGCAACTACTCTTTTTGTGCAACAGAGAAAATTAATGGAATCATTGCTATTTTTGTTTTAATCCTGGCAGGGTCACAGCAGATACTTTAGGTTGCCAATTAATATGATGGCTATTTGTGGATGAAATGTTTCACACTGTAGCCTTGGTGTAATAATTCTGGCTTTGCAGGACTAATGTGTATTTGCATGAAACAAGACAGAATACAAACTCTTGACTATGTGCATGCATCAATTCAATACAGTAATGAAAACATTACTGATGATGGCAATGCCAAATCACCTACTATAGGTAGGTAATGGGTGTGGCGGGGGGCTGTTTGTAAGTAAAAATGAGAGGTCCTACTATTTACTGTCATAATTCTGCTTCTGCAAGACTGCTGTGCATTTGAGTGTAGTGAGATGGGGTGAGTACAAGCACTGATCTTTGGCTACTGTATATGTGAAAGCAATACAGTAATGTTTAACACAAGCGTACTGTAGCATGTGCTGTAAATAATTTCAGTTTCCATTTGTGGCAAATCTGTCAGAGTTTGTGTTACAAATAATTGCTTGTAAATATTTGCTTTTCATTTCATGTATATTTCAACATTGCTGCTGGCAGGTTTCTGCTCGTTTTATACTTCTGAAATTATAAATGTGTTGTACTGCTGTAGTTGTTTGGATTAAAGTCTGCAGGCAGATTCTCATTGTTTGTAACTACTCTTCCACTCATTTAAATTGCTTTTGGTCTTCCTTTACATAAATTCTATTAAAAACATCATTTCAAATCCTGCTGTTTATTATTGTACAACTTACTCTTTAAGAGCCCAGGTCATCATATCAGACATTTTAAGACTAAAAATGAGGAAAGTTCCTCGTAATGAGGTATGCTTGAGAAGTATTATACTACAAACCTTCTAGCTAAAAATTTTAGCAGTTGGTTCACATGTTGTGTTTTGCTCCATAATTTAAGAAGCAATTAAGCATTGTTCCACTTTTGGAAAAATGGGGGTTGGTAGCTATGAATGATCGCACAGAGCATAGTTTATAAAGTCATACTACAGTATAAATTATTGTATGTATTTTGGGAAGATTTTATTAATGCAACTAATATAAAATGTTATAATGAACCTTACAGCCTATAAAATAAATAATTTTGAGCACTACAGTGAGATATATCCTTAAATAAATAGATAATTTAAGACATGTGGTGCATGATGGTGCTGTGAGCCAGAGCACAAAAGGATGCCCATCCTTTCTAGAAGGAAGCTTGGATAAACCCGGTAATGAAAACTAAAAACACAGCCTTAGAAAGCATTCTGACAGGTATCAGGCCATTATGGAAGGGGTGTGGGTTATGATGAGATTTACTTAACCATGCAAAGGTTTGGTCAGGACTATGTAGCCCAAATAACCAGGTGTAATGGCCAGACGTGGCCAGAACTCACCATAACCTTTGCCATGGACCATTGCTTAATTTTTAAACTTTTTCTACAGTATTTAGTAGAACTGGAAGATGAGTAAATATAATTTATATATAAGCTCTAATTTATATTGTTTAAAGCTTTCTGTTATAATTTATTAGCATTTTTTTGCCAGGATATTGACCACAATTTTTAACCTCTTAACACAAGAAACCTTACTAAAGCCTTATAAACGTACACCGAACTTTGATTTGCTTTGATTTGCTTTGATTGGCTGGGAGTAAATATTGCATTAAATCTCCTTCGCTGCAAAGTTTCCAGAGAGGGTCAGAGACTATGTGTAACATTTTAAACTTATGTAACAATCCTGTCATATCGTTTTATTTGAGTCTTTTATCTAAAAATGTCATCCAGCAGTAATACTAACAAGAGGAAATTCTCAGACCACATGAAAACGAAGTATCCATGCTTTGGTGAAGGACACACTGAAAACGAAGCCGTGCTGTTCAGTGTACATTTATAAGGCTTTAGTGATTCTTACCTATCCATTGCAAACAAAGGTACCACTGATTTAGAACATGTTACTAGCAAAAAACACAGAAATATGGTAAAAAGGTCTGCTTCGTCTGCAAAACTCACGTCATTTTTTTCAACTGAAACATTCGGCTGAATCTTTGAAGACGTGCTGTTGAAGCAACATTAGCATTTCACACTGTCGCTCATCATCAGTCATATAAATCTATGGATTACACTGCTGGTCTAATGTGTAGGCTGTTTAGTGACTCCAAAACTGCTAAAAATATTACATGTGCCAGAACAAAAATGGAGGCAATTATAAACAATGTCATTGGTCCTCACACTGTTATGGAAGTAGTGAAGTCATTAAATAACAGTAACTGCTTTGGAATTGCAACAGATGCCAGTAACTATGGTGTAGAGAAATTATTCCCAAGAATCATTCATAGAAAACTGGTAGAACTCAGACTAGATTACTTGCACTGGGCAACATGCCAAATGAAGCATCTGGAATGGTATGTAATTACCTGTTGCAAACCCTTGAGAAATACAGTCTGTTGTCAAAAAGCATTGCGTTTGCAGGAGAAAATGCAAACATGAACTTTGGGGGCATCAACAGGAAAGAAGGCAAGAATGTTTTTTCACAGTTGAAAATGAGCCTTAAGAAGCCATTGGTGGGCCTTGGGTGTCCAGCCCATGTTCTTCACAACTGTATTAGACATGGTGCAAATTTAATTGCAGTTGACATTGAAGTAATTATGCTTTCTGTGTATACTGTTCGCACGGAGGCTCTAAATGATTTCTGTGAATTCGTTGATGTTAACTATAAGCAGTTGCTATACCACAGCAAAACCAGATGGCTCAGCCTATTTCCAACAATTGAGAGGTTGTTGCAAGTTATTCCCCGCATTGAAAGCATACTTTCAGAGCAAAAATCAGCCACAATTCTCAAGAACGGTTTTTCAGAAGTATATTTGTGGTTTTTGCATTCGCTGATGTCAGTATTTCAGATGAAAATTGCAGCTATTGAAAGGGAAGAAATATTGGTGTTGGAGGTTTGTAGCACCCTGCAGTCGACAAAGCAAAGGCAGAGTGAAACTTTTATCTTCCTGAAATTGAGAAACCTTCTGAAAAAACTACATGAAGACGGCTGAAATGAAGAATAAGACATTCATGACAGAGGTTCAATCCGTATATCAGGGGTATATTGATTATTTGGAAAAGTGGATGACACCCTTCGATTAATTTCAGTGCTTTCATTTGATCTTTTTAAACAAAATGTTCGATGGTCTGTTGCCATGCGTACAGTATATGAGCAAAAAGAGTATTGTTGTAGGCAATGTACAGTTGTTTGACCAGTACTGCAAACTGAAAACATTCATAGGCAGAAAGATGACAAGTTTTTTGACAGTCTCCTTCATAAACAGTGGTGTTCATATTTTCAAAGTTGTGCAAATGAAGCCACTTATTCAGAGCTGCTTAAAATCTGCAAATTTTTCTTTTGCATTCCTGGGCACAATGCCAACATTGAAAGAGCATTTTCCTTGATCAATGCACAGTGGACAAAAGAAAGAAATACACTGTCTGTTGACTCTGTCAGAGGAATTCTTCTTACAAAGTACAATTTTAAGAGCATTTCTTGTCTGGAGTTCCACGCCTATGTTGCCGAGAACGATGAACTGCTGCGAAAAGTCTCCTCATCTGAGAAATATGAAAACACATAGTTTTACTATAACTTTTAATTTTGATGACTCGCTTTGTGACCTGTCAAATTAGTTGTTTTTAAAGTTTTCCTTGCAACATACAGTCCGATTGTAGCTGTCTCTGCCCTGGTTACATGATGTGGTTGTCAACAAGCTCAGAAAGCAAGGAACATTCTGGTTTAAATAGTAAGACAAGGTTGTGAGAGCCTATGGGTGCAATATACTGTGGGGATTTGCATGTACTCTGGTATTAAGCATCTGTATTTATGAGCAGTAAACTTCTAGCAGTACCATTACATGAAGAAGAAAGCAACATGCCTTAACTCTTGAGTATTTTAAAGATCTGAATCTGTTCAGTAGTAGATTTGTTATATTTTCCATTAAACTATTCAGTGGTGAATTGGTTATTTTCTCCATCATCCTTTTCAGTAATAAATTGGTTATTTTGGCCTTGAAGCAAACTACCAGCTTAATGCAATTACACATTCAAATGTAATTGTACAGCAGTCCAGGAGCCCCCTGTGTCAGTAAGGAATTATTTGTAGCAGCACTACACTGTCTTTCATGAGCAGAACAGGATGCATTCTCCTTTGTCCTCCTCTAGCATGGCTTTGTCCTCCTTTATGACCTTCGGTGTCCTCCTTTGGTTTCACAGGTATCTGGTAACCCTAGGTTAGTGTCAGTCACTATCTTACTATACATCTTTTGTAACAGGAATGCTTCTTTTATTTCTTAAATGGCCTTCATTTGTGTGTGTTTTTCAATATACTAAGGAGTTATACAGCTACAACCAAAAAGGTAGCTAAATTGCATGCCTTTGTTCAATGTATCTTTTTGTAGTCTAAGATGAACTGATACTTCTCCCTTGGACTTTTCCTGAGGTGTGAAAATTGTCACTGTACTAAGAGATCCTTGCAGTTTCATGTATAAGTGACAGCTGCAATTGGAAAGGAAAGGATTTGAAAGTAATTCTGTTCCCCAGTGTTAGCAGTGGAAAGAGTTTTATTTTCATTCATTCGTAAATATACATGTAGCTGCCTGAATGTTGTAGAAAATGCCTTATTTTCATTTGTTGTATAATTTTATTTTATTTTATTTTATTATTTATTAACTGGGAAAGTCCAACTAGGACACAGCCTATTTTCAGCGGAGGCCCATGGAGAAATGCTCCATATGCATGTCTTTGGAACTGTCATTTCTTTTTCCCCCTTACTACTACAGACCAACTTTCTATTTTTTAACCTTGGATAAAAAGAAGTTATGTCTTACCATAACATTCCATCTGTATTATTGATCCTCGTTCAGTCATTACGCATGGGTATCGGTTCCGACCTCAGAACTAAGCCGGCCATTTTCCAAGCTTGTGTCAGCTTCAAGCTCTTCAGCTAAACTCTTACCCACAATCCCCCTCTCCCTGTTACCTCAGATTGAGTTTGCAAGTCAAAGAAGGTAGAGGCTACCTCTAGTCAAATAACCTAAGAGAACCGGATGGTGAGATCCACTAGAGACCACAGGAGGGGGAAGGAGGGAGGGTCGTAATGACTGAACGAGGATCAACAATACAGATGGAATGTTATGGTAAGACATAACTTCTTTATCTGATATTGTTAATCCTTGTTCATTCCTTACACATGGGACAGAGTCCCCAGCTACCTCTATTCCTGGGAGGCTCTCATGGAAGGACATTCCTGAGCACCATAGAACCGAAAGATGCTCTTCCCCTGGAGGCCAAATCCAATTTGTAATGATTGATGAAGGTATGAGGCGTAGCCCAAGTTGCAGCTGCACAGATGTCATATAAGGAAGCTCTGGTATGGAAGGCAGCAGAAGTTGCCACTGACCTTGTTGAATGAGCTTTCGTGGTAGTAGGCAATGAGATATTGCATTGTGAATAAATGAAGGTCACACAGTCCTTCAACCATCTAGCTAATGTGACCTTAGCAACAACAGATCCTAATCTAGGTCCAGAAAAAAATGACAATAACTGGTCAGATTTACAAAAGGGCCTAGTCCTGTTTAAGTAAAAACGGATTTGCCTGTGGATATCTAGGGTATGTAGGCAATACTCTCCTCTGTTTGAATGATTGGGAAAAAAACTGGCAATTCAATGGCTTGATTAATGGACATTTCAGAGATCACTTTGGGCAGAAATTATGGATTAGTTCTCAGAGACACTCTATCTCTATGAAAAATCAAGTATGGACTCTTGATACATAAAGCTTGAAGCTCAGAAATACGTCTGGCAGAAGTAATGGCGACCAAAAACAAGGTTTTCCATGACAAATGCTTGAGGTCACAAGAAGAGGCTGGTTCAAAAGGTGGCATTGTCAGAGCTTGTAAAACTAATGATAAATCCCATGCTTGACTAGGTTCTCTAAAAGGTGGATTCAGATGATTCACACCTTTTATGAAGGTCTTGCACAATTTGTTAGACATAAGAGAGGAATCTTGGACACCCTCATGAAAATTAGAAATTGCAGCCAAATGAACTCTAATGGTAGAGGCCGATAGACCTGATCGAAAAAGGTTGGCCAGATAGTCTAGTATTATCGACACTGGTGCTGAGAAGGGATCTACTTGTTTATCTTTCAGCCAACAGGTAAATCTTTTCCACTTGCTCAGATAAGTAATTCTAGTGGAAGACTTATGAGATGCAATGAGAATATCATGTACTGGTAAAGAAAAATCATTCTGCCTGGCAATCAAGGAAATTTGGAGTAGCCAAGCCGTGAGCTTCAGGCTGTTCAAGTTGGGATGAATCAGGTTCTGTGGATGTGAGATCAACTCCAGGGTTGGATGGAGAATCCATGGTCGATCTAGTAGATGAGGCCAAAGGAAGGGGAACCAAATCTGTCGAGGCCAATATGGTGCTATGAGGATCACCTTGCTCTTCACCTAATGGGCTTTCTTCAGAAACTGGGGAATGAGGGGAAAGGGTGGGAATGTGTAAGAAGACCCGAGGGCCAATCGTGGACTAGAGTGTCCCTGGGTGACTGTCCTGGAGGGGGAATCAAGGCAAAGTAGTTGCTGCATTTGTAGTTGGTCGGGGATGCAAAGAGGTCGCTGCAAGGGCGGCCCCAGTGATGGAAGATCTCCGCCACTATCAAGGGATTCAGGGACCACTCATGAGGTTGAAGAATGCACCTGCTGAGTCTGTCTGCTATCATGCTGGAACTCCCGGGAATGTGCGCTGCTAGAAGAAAATGGTTGGTAGCCATCGTCCATTGCCATATCCTCATGGCCTCTCAACAAAGAGGGTAAGATTTGGTTCCACCTTGCTTGTTGATGTACCAGACCACCTCCATGTTGTCTGGTTGAATCGCAATTTTCCCAGACAGCAGTAGGGGATAGAATGCTTGCAACGCCAGAAGCACCGCCCTCAGCTCTAGAACATTTATATGTAGATGGGCCTCCAGTTCGGACCAAGTGCCTTGGACTGTCTGTCCCTGACAAAGCCCACCCACCCCATCAAAGAGGCGTCTGTGGTCACTGTGGCCTTGGGTTACTGGGGGTAGAAGGGGCGAGACCATTGTGACAGATTGTGTGTCATCCACCAACTTAAATCCTGCTTGCACCTGTGGGTTACTCGAATCATGGCTGAAAGAGGATGCTGAAAAGGATACCATTGGATGAGCAGTAGCCATTGTAGAAGCCTCATGTGAAACCTGGCCAGGGGAACAATAGTGATGGAGGCTGCCATGGAACCCAACAGCTATAGAACTGAGTGAGTCATGGATTTCTCCCTTGAAAGGATTGGAATCAATTGTTGCTTTATCCTTAAAATTCTGTGCTCTGGAATAGCAGCTCTGCAGTTCTTTGTGTCCAAGATAATCCCTATGAATTCTTTCATCTGAGATGGGGTGAGATTGGATTTTTGCCAGTTTATGGTTATGCCTAGCCTTTGAGCAGTGAGGAGAGAGTATGCCAGGGCTTCTTCCAGTAGATGTCTGGTGGGAGTGGAAATGAGCCATTCATTTAGGTATGGAAACGCCTGGAATCCTTGAAGTCACAAGTGAGCTGTGACAACTGCCATGCACGTTGTGAACACTCTGGGGGCTGTAGAGGGTCCGAAGGGCAGTACTCTGAACTGGTAGTGACTGGCTCCCGCACGGAAGTGCAGAAATCTTCTTGAAGGCCTGTCCACTTTTATGTGGTAGTACATATCTTGAATATCTATCAAGCACATCCAATCATCTTTTTCCAAAATCAGGAGGATAGACTGTATTGTGACCATCCTTAATTTTTGTACTCTCACAAACTTGTTCAATATACTGAGATCCAAAATTGGTCTCCAGTCTCCGGTTTTCTTTGGCACCAAAAATAGTCTTGAGTAGAATCCGGATCCTATCTGGTCTGGAGGGACTATTTGGATGACTCTCTTTCTTAGCAGCTTTTCTATCTCTAGTGCTGCTTCTTCCCTTTGACTGGGTGGAATGTTGGGAAGTTTTTTTGAAGGGGCAGGATAAAGATCAAAGAGGATATGATAACCTCTGGTTATAATCCTTTGAACCCAAGAATCGGTGGTGATGGTTAGCCAGGCAGAAGGGTACAAGGAGAAACGTCCCCCAACCACCTCCAGAGGAAAGGAGTTGGGCCGCTCTTCAGGAGCACTGGTAGGATTGACCAGGGAAAGAATCCCTGGAACCCTGGTTACACAGACCCCCTCTGCCCCGAAAGGAGCGTATTCCCTGTGAGTTTCCCCCTCTGCCTCTAGGAGAGAACTCAGCCTGTGTGTCATGGAAAGGACCCTGAGATTTCTTGAACCATATCTTTCCACTCTTTTGGTTTCTGGAGAAAGCACGTTGAGGGGAAGAATAACAGACACCTAAGGCAGAAAGGGTCTTATCATCCTGTTCACATCTGGCCAGTGTGCTTTTAACTTTGGGTCCAAACAACGAGGAGGCCTCAATGGGAGTGTTAAGAAAGGAAGCCTTAAAAGGTTCTGTGAAATTGCACAAGCACATCCAGGTGTGTCATCTCAAGACCACCGCTGAACCCGCTGCTCTAGCAGTTACTTCTGATGCATGAGATATCAGTTGCATAGAGGAGTTAGATATTGATTCAATGGTGGCCAGCTGAGAGGCTACTTTGTCACAGACCTCATCAGACACGGAACCAGCCAAGGTTTCAGAGAGCTCAGAAATCAGATCCCTTTGAAGCCTGGTAAAGTGTGCCATATAATTCAGGGACCTGATAGTAAAGGTTGCTGGTGCAAAGGTGCGCTTCCCTATCCTGTCCAGTGCCTGGAACTCTTTGTTAGGCAGATGGACAGTCTGGCTTTCTTCTTCTGCCAGATCCTTTTTTGTTGCAGCCGCCATCACCAAAGCATCCACAGGAAGACCTTTTGACCAATGGGGATCCAAAGCAGGAGGGGACAAAATCTTATCTGGCCTCTGGGGAATAGCTTAGATGGCATCAGGAGCCTTCCAAGCATGCTGCACGATAAGCCGGACAAGTTCATCGGCAGGTGGAGTAACCCAGGAGGTAGGGGGCTGAGCGTGAAAGGCATGCAGGAACACAGATTCCTCAGAGGTCAGATTAGAGGACTGCCAGTCACCTCTCTGTTTCAGGATTTTGAGGATATCACCAAAGGATACCTCAGAGGGTGACCAGGGGGATCCTTCCCCCTCATCGAAATCTGTGTCTTCAGTGAGGGACTCCTCTGTGGAGTCCATGTGCTTCCTCTTACACAAACTTTTCCAATTGACCTCCTCAGCGAGAGAAGCTGGAGAAAACAGCGGAAAAGGGGATTCTGTGGGAATATGTCCTGAAGCCCTTGCACCCGGTGTCCGCTAGGTGCGACTTGTGAAACCAGTGTACCAGAGGAGGGTGGAGGGATAGACAGTCCTGTATCACCAGCAGCAGCAAAAGCCTTCTCCATCAGTTGGAAGGCTGGTCCACCTGAAGAGGACTGAATGTCTAGGACAGGGGTCACACCTCCCTTAAGTGGCTCAGCCTGCCAACCCGGAGTCCCTGGATGGCTGTGGAGCAGCAAACTATGCGTGTCACAACTGACATCCTGGGTCATAGCAAAACTTTCCTGCCATGAAGGCAACTGCGGTTCCTTAGTGAGATCCATAAAGGGGACCGCAGAAGGGGAAGACTGTGCTATATCCATGGACTTCAAAGGCAATGAAGGAGGAGAATAAGAAGGGGTCTTTGGAGATAGGTGATCACCTCCCAAGGAAGGATAGTTCCTGAGGATTGGGATACCTCTGGCCAAGAGCACCTGATCCACAAGACGCAACACATCGTGTTTGGAGAGGCTTCTAGTGGACCTCACGGAGACTGAGGGAGAAACAGGCCTGTCCACAGAAGAGGCAAACTCGGTGCCCATCTCACCAGTCTGCACCAATGCCAACAGTGCTGAGAGAGACTGGACTACAGGTGTCTGCAATAAAGAAGTCATTGGTGCCGAGGTCATGGTCTGCACCAACACAGGGGCCGGTGCCGAAGAGGTTGTCGGTACCAAAGCTGGAACCGACAAAACTGGAGTCAACAATATAGGCGTCGGTTCTGAGGATGGTGTTGGAACTGACGTGGTCAAGGTTTGTGCCGACTGAATGGTTGGTGCCGATACAGTGGTAATAGTCTGAACCGAGGAGCCCCTCGGTGCCGATATAGTGAAGGCTGCAAGAGAAGACGGAGCCGAGATCACTAATGGAGCCAAAGGCCTCGGTGCCAAAGATCTAGGTACTGAAAGCACTGGGGCTGAGTGAGTTCTGGAGCTGAAACTTTAGCCTTTTTAGGTTTTGGTTGGCGGGAGTCCCCAGCCAGGGACGGAGGCAAAGATTTAGCCTTGGTAGGAACATCCAGGATTTTCTTATGGGCTCTAGGAGGGGTTGAGACCTCCGACCCAGAAATAGCTTCTGAAAAGGGAGATTTAAGACGTCCCTTCAGCAACAGCTTGTTTTTCCTTTCCAACAAAGTTCTATTTGAAAAGTTTTCACAGATAGTACAGGGTGGGTCAACAGACAAGTGGGATGCCCTCAAACAATAAACGCACAAAGAGTGTGCATCCGAAGTAGATAGTTTGTGTCCACAATCAGAACACCGCTTAAACCCTGGACTACCTTTCTTATCTGCATGACAGCAAACGAATTAACAGAAAGGGTACCAGCAATGGTACAAAAGAATACCCGAAGGTATGAGAAAGAAGGGAAGGATTACCAACAATGGTAAAAAGAGATTACCTCGCGGTAAAAAGGTACAGAAAAAAGCAGAAACACCAGAAGAAAATATGCACGCTAGATGCGATAGGGTAAGAGACAATGAAATAGAAACTTTTCTGACAGAAAAGTAATATGAAAGACTATTAAACAACAAATAACTGTACTTAGCTCAAGAGAAGCAGCTTGACATGACCAAATGGCAACGCAGCAAATGAAATCTGAGGTAACAGGGAGAGGGGGGTTGTGGGTAAGAGTTTAGCTCAAAAGTTTGAAGCTGACACGAGCTTGGAAAATGGCCAGCTCGGTTCCGAGGTCGGAACCGATACCCATGCGTAAGGAATGAACGAGTATTAACAATATCAGATCTATTTTTTCTGAGGCACAGATTTCTTATGTCATTATATTTGTTATCTTTTCTTGCTATACTGCTCATACAGTGATTTGTTAAAGCACAGGGAAATCACACTTCTGAAACCTGACTGTGATAATGACACATTATTCTATTCCTCAGTCCCTGCAGTGTGAAGACTATTTTTGGGGAGGGGGGACTGCATATTGTAGGACATTCTTTATCAGTAGCATTTGTTTTCTAACTGGCGTTTTCTTCTTTTTCTCCTTACTGTGCTGTTTTGTAATTCTACAGCCAAATATTGCCAACTTTCTATTCCTTACCTTTGTAATGCAGCACAGATGTTTTCTAGTAGTATATTCTTCTCTTTTGATGTTATTCTACTCATCAACTGATTTGTTACCGTACAATGCAATCACTCCCCAGCAAAACGGATTCCTTGATAATGACAAAAGTAATACTTAAGGCCTGGGTGTAGTTTAGCAGGAAACTGTACTCCTGATGGTTACAACCATCAGTGAAGTGAGGCACGCAGCAGCTCATTTCTGTTTGTCTAATCGAACTTCTGATGTCTGGGAGTAAGTGCAGAGGACTAAACTTCTGCTTCCAGTGCTGAGTACATGGTTTGAATCTTTCCTTCTTCATTTTCCTACCATGTGACCTTGAGCAAGTCACTTAACCAGGAAGTGCTTTGGGGCTATTGGAAGTTTGGGCTAGACTCCCAGTGGTTTCTTGGACTGCATGTGTAACAACTCTGTATGAACCCATGCCCCCATCCCTTTATTCCTTTGTCCAGTACACATCACAACTATCACAGTACTGTTTTGCTGTTATGCTTCTCCATTCTGTTATTATATGGTGGCTGTGGGTTTCACTAAGCGTCCAACGAAATTCATAGTTTTTCACTGCATGTTAATATTTCTGTGATGTTTTTCCCCAGTTATAATTGCAACGCTGATATGTTTAATATATAAAACATGTCCTTGTTGCAATGTCTTGTTCCATTTTCGTCCAACTTCCCATAACTGAGTATATTACAGATATTACATTATCTATGATATTCTCTTGTTCAAGTACTCTTTTACATTTATTTGCCCTTTGCATGGTTTCCCTAAGTGGTTACTGTCTGTCAAGCAGTTCTTTAATCATCTCATGTAAAATTATGTGCATACCTACTTTAGCAATGCTTACTGCTATTAAAGAGGGCACTGACTACCCACTAATGTGTCACCCTACCCCAGCAAACTCCACAATTGTTAGACTATAAAATGTCTATATTTTTATGGCCCATAACATGGTTTCTTTCTATCGGACACATCTTGACATGTGCTGAAAATATTTTTTTTATATCTCAGTCAGCAGAAGCTGAAGAAAATACGGCTGGCTATAATGTAATGAATAATAGATGGCTTCCCATAGTTTAAGGCAAGCGCATTCATTTTTCAAAGGGAGTTTCTTTATATAGTGTAACACAGCTGAGTCTTATTTTCTTTGAAAGAATACATTAGCACTAACACACATTTAGCATTTTCAGTACAATGGTTTGTTGACCAATATGAACACAGGCAATGGCAATGCTCCTTTCACAATATGTTACACGTCTGCATTTTCCCTCGTATAATATTAAAAGGGAACCAGCACAAATTCAAGAATGTCTGCTCCTCATCTATTTGCTCCACCTACTGCACAGCCTTTGAACGTATGGTATGTTGACAAGATGCACTGTAATGTACTTTGTTAATCTCTTTTCTCCTGTTATTTTTCCCTGTGTTGCCCAGGAGATGTTCATCGTGTTTCACTGTTGCAGTCATGACTGCAGGGTTCTCCCCTGCCGGCAGGCAGCCCTCGGTCGGCCAGAATCCCAAAGTCTGGGTCCACTGGGTCCGGCGTCGGCTGTTCAACCCTGCTCCCTGACGTCAGTGCGCCAGGACTATAAAGCTGACAGCCGACGCCATCTTCTCCAGTCTTTCTTGCCGTGTGGTGATAGCAGTTCACAAGTGCCGGTCGGTTGACTCCTGACGAATTTTTCTATATACTTCGGTCCGAAGACTTTCTTCTCCACTCAAAGCTAAGTACCCCATTGGGGAAACTTTTTTCTTGCTCCACTCCGATGTCAGAAAAAGTGGGAAGCAAATACCTCATAAGGATTTTCATTCTTACTATATTCCTTGCTTAGGCCCTGACCACGACGTAGCTAGTTGCCGGTTTTGTGCTAGATTCAATCAATGTACAATTAAGCAAAGGTACGATTTTGCTTTTCATTACTTCGGTAGGCACTTTAACTACAAAATGTCATCGGATACAGTTCCAGCTACCGGAGTTCACAAACGTCGCAAGGATAAAGACAGGCCTCCGAGGTCCAAATCTGATGATAGCGCACATGCGGAGCCAGCTTCAGGTTCAGCCATCGTCAGTGAGGTGCTTTTGCAGCCCCTGTCATCGGCCATTTCAGAACCGACGGCCGAAACGGACTCTCATGAGGAGCCAACCAGGCCTTTAAATATCTCTGTTGCAGGACCTTCGGACAATGCTCCTTCGGATGGGTCCGGAGCCGCTGTGCAGGTACCAGCTTCCAAAGGGGTTTTCAGGCCTACTCAACTTTTAATAAAGGCAAAGCCAAAGACAAAGGCAAAGACGCCTTCTAAATCAAAAACTTCAACACAGGCCTCTTCTGAACCGGCTCCCAAGTCACAGAAACAGTTACTCAAGATGGCGGAGGATTTACTTACTATGAGTAGGGGTTCTCATCCCCCTCCAGACAAAAGGCCTAGGCAGGATATTTATTATGATTCCTCTGATCAGGCTTCTGTTTCCTCAGTTTCTTCTTCTGATCAGGAATATTCTTTTCCTCCTTATGAGGATTCTTATTCGGAAGAATCCATTCCTTCAGCTTCTCCTCCTGAGGATTTCTCTTTTGGGGAAACTTTGCATGAAATGAGGGAGCATTTCCACTGGGAGGGACAGGAGTATTCGGAATCCAAGAAAAGACTGAGGGATTTTCTTCTTCTTCCCCAACATAGACCCCTGGCTATTCCTCCTGTTTTGGATATTGTGGATGATGCCTTTTCGGAGGCTAACTTAACCCCTGACTCTTTTCCTCCTGCTCCTGTTAAGCCTGATAGATATTACAGGCTTCCTGATTCCCATCAGTTTTTATACAAAAACCCTACTGCTGACCCTGAAACCATTTCTCAGGGTCCTAAGGGAGTTAAGGCCGCTTCTGCC
Organism: Protopterus annectens; assembly: GCF_019279795.1. Taxonomy (NCBI): domain Eukaryota; kingdom Metazoa; phylum Chordata; order Ceratodontiformes; family Protopteridae; genus Protopterus; species Protopterus annectens. The sequence continues at coordinate 400,160,338 of NC_056730.1, read as the reverse complement.
AAAAATCCCATTCCTACTGAAAAGGATTCTTGAGCCTTGGAAAGATGGGGAAAAAAGGTGTACACTTCTGCTACTTTGTCCATTAGGGCTTTAAACTGTCAGTTTCATATGCTTAAATATTAGCAATTTCTCTTGTCTGTCTTAAAACAAAAAGTTACTTCCATTTCTGCCTGTGCAGATGATAAGGAATTACATGACTTATTGCATGCCACTGAACAGGTTGGGAAGCATGGTTTACACTGTGGATTTGATGCCTTGGAGGCTTCTTGTAGGGCTGCGGCCTCTGGCATGGTCATTAGAAAACATGCATGGCTAAAGGAACAAAATTTACCTGAACAAGTTAAGGCTAAATTATTGGATGCTCCTGTTCAGCATAATGTTTTGTTTGGATCTAAAGCTGAAGAGGTGATTAAAAAGATGGAGGATAAGGTGAAATCCATGCAAACAGTTAAAGATTTCTTACAAGTACAGCCTCCTAGATTTAGCAGGAATTGGCCTTCAAAAAACTGGTCCATTCCCTCTTCAGACAGGACTCAGAGGGGTAGATATAGACGCTCCAGAGGGAGGCCTCAAACACAAGCTGCTTATAGACCAAGACAGTGGACTGCTTCAACCCTTAGGGGAGGAGAGGACAGGTCACAATCTCAAAGAAAACAAACTCAATGACTCCCTCTGTTGGGCTACAGGAACGTCTTGCCTGGAAGCCCCTCTCGGAGGAAAACTCTCTCTTTTTATCAAAATTGGGCTCAAATAACCCAAGACAAATGGGTTTTGGATGTGATTTTAAGAGGTTACAAATTCCATTTTCATACCTTGCCAAGGCCAAGCGGATGGCCAGACCTTCCAAAACATCAATGGACAGAGGCCTTAAACCAGGTGGAAGCTCTTTTGGCTATGAATGCCATAGAACTGGTTCCTCTTTCAGAGATGGGAAAAGGGTTTTACTCAAGGCTCTTTCTAGTCTCAAGGAAGCAAAACTCATGGAGACCCATACTGGATCTGTCGGTCTTGAACACCTTTCTAGAGATTCCAAAATTCAAGATGCTTACTCTACAGCAGCTACTTCCAATGCTGTCCAAAGATGCATGGATGGTGACTTTGGATTTAAAGGAGGCATACTTACACATTCCCATCAGGCAGGATCGCAGAAAATACCTCAGGTTCAAGGCCGGATCGAGGCACTTTCAATTCTCTGCGCTGCCCTTTGGATTGTCTACTGCACCCAGGGTCTTCACCAAATGCCTGGCTCCAGTAGTAGCTTACTGCAGACTCAAGGGAATTCAAATTTACCCTTATCTGGATGATTGTCTAATTCAGGCAGACAGCAAGGATGTCTTACTCCAGCATCTGAACTTTGTACAAAACCTCCTCAAATTCCTGGGATTCTCTGTAAACATAAAAAAGTCAAATTTGACACCATCACAACAGATAACTTTTCTGGGTGCTCTACTAGACACTACAACCCAGATGGCATTTCTGGCATCCGAAAAACAATTATAGCTGGCATCAACTTTCAAAGCCTTGGCAACTCTAACCCATCTATCTGCAAGGAAATTCCTGCAGGCTTTGGGTTACATGGCCTCCTGCATCCTTCTCGTGCCATATGCAAGACTACACATGAGGAAAATACAGTGGTACCTAAAAAGTGTATGGTCTCAGCATTGCCACAGTTTGGACATACTGATTCCAGTCCTTCCTTGCCTTCAAAAGGAATTTCTTTGGTGGTCCAGGGCATGTGCTCTAAACAAAGGGAAGCCCTTCCGTCTACCTCCTGCCTCTCAGATTCTAACCACGGACGCCTCGGATTATGCTTGGGGAGCCCATTTTCTGGGCAATTGTCTGCAGGGCCTTTGGACAAAGGATCAGATGCACCTGCATATCAACTTAAAGGAAATGTTAGCCATTCAGAAAGCTCTATTGGCCTTCAGGAGTCTCAAACCAGGACAACTACTAATAAGGACAGACAACACCACAGTTATGTGGTACATAAACAAGCAAGGGGGATCTCATTCCTACCCCCTTTGCAAACTAGCCATGGTTTTATGGAACACAGCACTAGCTTGCAATCTGGATCTTCAAGCTCAGTTTCTACCAGGGAAACTAAACTTACTGGCAGACAGTTTGAGCAGAAACCTTTCAGATCCACACGAGTGGATGCTGGACACCAAAATATTCAGGATGATAACAGCAGTATGGGGATGTCCTCACATAGATCTCTTTGCATCCCATCTAAATCATCAGCTACAGAATTTTTGCATCAGGACTTTCCACAGAGAAGCTTGGAAAGTGGATGCCCTGTCATTCAGTTGGAGGAACCTCTCGGGATATGCCTTTCCACCTCTACCTCTTCTTCCACGAGTTTTATTGAAGATAAAACAGGACAAACCCAAGATGATAATCTTGTTGGCTCTGAATTGGCCTTGGCAGTTTTGGTATCCAACTCTAAAAAACCTATACCTGGAGCCCCCCTGGATTTTACCTCAGTTTCCGAACCTTCTGTCCCAGCATCAGGGTCGGGTTCTACACTCTCATGTCAGAACTCTCAGCCTGGCGGCCTGGTTAATCCAGGACCTTTGATTTCTTCCTTCCTACCCAAGCAGGTTTTGGATGTCATTTTAGAAGCCAGACGTCCTAGCACTAGAAAATCTTATGCAGGAAAATGGAAAAGATTTTGTTCCTGGATGCAGGCTCAGGATTCTGATCCTCTTCTTCCTAACATTACTTTAATTTTACTTTACTTGACAGATCTCTTACATAAGGGTCTCTCTTTCTCTTCCATTAAGATCCATGCCTCTGCTATTTCTGCTCATTATAATACAGACTCTCCCATCTCTTCCCACCAGCTCATGAGACAGTTCCTCAGAGGAGCTAAGAACTTAAGACCTCCTAGATCTCCTCCCATTCCTGCTTGGGATCCCAACTGTGTTTTGGAAAAACTAACCTTGCCTCCTTTTGAGCCTGCCACTTCTTCTGACATCAAGTTTTTATCTTGGAAGACAGCTATCCTGTTAGCACTAACCTCTGCCAGGAGGGTTTCAGAGTTACAAGCCCTTATGGCGGTGGAACCTTATATTATTTTTCATCAAGAAAGGGTATCTTTGAGGACTAATCCGACCTTCATGCCTAAGGTGGTCTCCAAAGTGGCTTTAAATCAAACTATCCACTTGCCAACCTTTTTCCCCATTCCTCAAAATAAAGGGGAAAGGATCTTACATTCCTTGGATGTACATAGACAGCTACGTTTTTACCTGAACAGAACCAAGGACATCAGAAAATCGGAACAATTGTTTGTTTCTTATGCTTCAAGTTCCCAAGGTAAAGCCATTTCTAAACAAACCATTTCTAAATGGATTGCTCATGGAATCAGATTTTGTTATTCACACCATGGAAAGCAAATCCCAGGGAGCATTTGGACTCATTCCACCAGAGCTGCTGCCACTTCTGCGGCCTTCCTCAGGGGAGTTCCAACCAAGGACATTTTGCAAGATGCAACTTGGAGTTCAGTGCATACTTTCTATAAGCTCTACAATTTACCTCTCTACTCTAAGTCTAGGGCAGGCTTTGCCTCTGCAGTCTTGCAGGGCCGTTTAGCCGCCCCTTCTTCTTTATGACCACCTCCATTTCTTTCAGCTTTGGGATTCTACCCTACAGTCATGACTGCAACAGTGAAACACCATGAACATAGTACAGTTGTGTACACCTACCATAAATGTAGATGTTCGAGTGTCTTCACTGTTGCAGTCTGGATTTCCCTCCCTCCTGTCCCCTCTTATTTTTACTTTTGTGTGGTTCCTTTTTTCACCATTCTTCTGAGGTGTATTTGCAAAGGTTATGGGACCATTTTCATTTTGGAACTCCTGACATCTGGGGCAAGAAAAACTGGAGAAGATGGCGTCGGCTGTCAGCTTTATACCCCTGGCGCACTGACGTCAGGGAGCAGGGTTGAACAGCCGACGCCAGACCCAGACTTTGGGATTCTGGCCGACCGAGGGCTGCCTGCCAGCAGGGGAGAACCCTACAGTCATGACTGCAACAGTGAAGACACTCGAACATCTACATTTATGGTAGGTGTACACAACTGTACTTTGTTGCATCACCTTGACTCCTGTCTTTCATACACCAGCTACATATTGCCTGCTCTTTAGTTATGCTTTTAGTCTTCCCATTCAGTTTAAGTGTCAGTTATTTTCCATACACAGCACTGCTTACCATATTTACATATGTAATGCATGAATGCCATGATCAAGGACCCTAAGTTAATAAATTGATTAATGAAAAATGAAGGGTTTGATTCCTTTCTGTCAGTGTTTCACCCTGTCTTTGCTTGGTAGTTTAGCTAAACTCTGCCTCACCTGTACTCAGTGCTAGATTGTGTCTAGAGTATATGGAACTGAAAATTATAAGTGGCCAACTTGCTGTTTCAATAGTATATGATTTCAGACTAAAGTGGAAATAGAAATGGCAGGGCCTATTTCATACATGTGCCTGAAACTTCAGCTCCATCACTCCCATTGTTTATTTGCTTATTTATTTACATTTGTTTACTGGGAAAGTCTGACTGGGAAATAAAAACCCTTTTCAATGGATACCCATGAAGAAAAATTCCATGGTTTTATACACATACATATATCTATATATATATATATATATATATATATATATATATATATATATATATATATATATATATATATATATATATATACACACACACACATACACACATATTTATATATATATATATATATATATACACACACACACACACACACACACACACACACACACACACACACACACACACACACACACACACACACACACACACACAAACATACATATAACCTGTTTCTCCATTATATTCACATTCTCACACACACACACACACACACACACACAAACACACACACACACACACACACAGGAAAATAGGATCAAAGGAAGTTACTAGGCTATTGGCCCTCAGACCTCTACAAACATAGCCATGTTATACCCTTGTTCCCTTATAGGCAAAGATATATAGTCTATGTTTGTGCATGAATCTAAGATCAGCACTGGCTGCCCCTGTCTAAGAGGGACATTGGTGAAACTCCCGGTGTAAATGTATGTTTTCCCATCCAATTGTCCAGGTTACACTTAAATAGGGATTCATAGTTTCACAGGTTATTACTAGACTAACTGCCCTTGGGGCTATTTCAAGCCTAGCCAATTACCCCATGTGAAAATCAAACCCTGCACCTTGTGTTTGTAAGGTGAACACCTTAACCATTATGCCAATCTCCCAACCCTGCCAACCTCCTGTCATTGAGGAGCTCTGTTTTACATGAATTGGGAGTTTGTTCCAGAGAAGTGGCAACCTTTGAGAGACATATCTGTCTCGCCAGCATGTCCTGTTAATATCGCAGGCTAGGTTAAGATCCCTAGAGCAATTGAATCTTGTCCCATTGATTTTGCGGATGTACAGCAGCTTCATCAAGGCAGTGTCTGAGACTGCTCTCTAGGCCAGGCACAAGTCACCTCTAAGCAATCTATATGATACTAAGTAACATGGAAGGGCCTTCAGTCTGTCCGTGTAGGTCATGTGTTGTAGGCCCTGAATTTTCTTGGTGAGAAACCTCTGAGGTCTCTCCAGTTGCTGCAGATGTCTGGTGAGGTACATACAGAAAGGAACACTGTACTCTATTATTGGTCTGATGAGAGCCATGTACAGGGGAGTTATAACTTCCTTAGCTTTGGATGCTATACCCTTGCTTATGAGGTCTGCAATGTAGAAGGCCTTCCTTACAAATGTATACACCTGATGATCAAAATTAAGGCTGTTATCAATTTGTGTTCCTAAATCTCTCACTACTAGTTTTGAACTAAGGGGGATTTTATTAATGTTGTTAATTAGCAGGGGTTTCTCCTTTGCCGAAGGGGATGACAATGCATTTTTTTTTTCATTTTGTTTAAGTCCATAGCTTTGACACCAGTCATTTGTCCATGTAAGCCCATTTTGTAGTATGTTAACATCTTTGGGGGATCCAATGATTGCACCCAATTTGTAGTCATCAGCAAACTTGGTAAGTCATAGGACATCTATTTTCACCTGGACTTCTGAAAAATAGATAGCAAACAGTAGGTGGCCTAGCACAGATCCCTGTGGAACACCACTGGTAACACATTTGCTAGTAGAGTTGGCATCCTCAATTTTGACTGTATGTGTTCTGTTTGTGAGCCAGTTGGCAACCCACCTAGTGAAGTAAGGGTTAATCTCCAGCTGAATGTGTTTATCAATGATGCTTGAGTGAGGGATTGTGTCAAAGACCTTGGGTAGGTCGAGATAGGCAGCGTGAACTGTTCTGCCTTCATCCAGGGCCTTGGTGCAAGATCTGCCCTTAATGAAGTCAAACTGGGAGTTTGAATGTCACCTATATCCTTGTTGATAAGATCTATGATGATTCTCTCCATCGCCTTGCAGATAAGGCTGGTTAGGCTTATGGGTCTATAGTTCCTGGGGTTGGTTGAAGGACCCCTATTGTGCAAAGGGATTATGGTTGCTGTTTTCCACTCAGCTGGGGCAAATCCAGTGTTTAGACTGAGATTGAAGAGAATGCTCAGCTGTTCCACTAACTCCTGTTTTACACCATATAATAAGCGGCCTGGGATGCTGTCCAGTCCCATACAGGCTGTGTTTTTGGTCTTGGAGAGTGTGGCTATGACCAGTTCTCTGAAGATACTTGGCAGAGGACTGGTAACATATATGTTATGGAGCATGATTGGTGGGGACAAGGGGGGGTGAAGTTTCACCAAACCTGTCCGCTAGCAGGTTGGCAATTCGGAACAAAGCCGGGCCTTCCCTTTTACATTTTGGATATAGCTAGAGATGTTAATTTAGTTTCATAATTAGCTTTAGAAGACTTTACAAGATGTCTAATCTGCTTGTTTATGCTTTGGGGGAGTTCTTCCTTTGCTGGGACCATTTCCTCCTGTTTTTTGACAGCAGTTTTTTTTCTCTGTTATTCTATAACCTGTTTATGCTGGATGTCCACCAGAGTGGCTTACTTTTTCATGAGGATCTTGATTTGATCCTTTCCAGTATGGCTGAGTCTATACATTTACATAGGCATTTATACAGGATATTTGTGTACACCTCAGTATAGGGGTCATTGCTGTCAGTGTTGGCAGAGGGTCTGATACTATTGATGCCATCACTCAGTAGGCTATAGTTTACTTTGGAAAAATGTTTTAACCTTTTTGCTCCTGAGTTTGCATCAGGTACAATCATTACTTCAAATGAGACTGATTTATAATCAGACTTTTCCAGGGAAGGCCAGACACATGAGGTGGTGCAGTGATCCCCCCTGTTAGTGAGCACTATGTCAATGATGTTAGAGTCTCTTGTGAGGGTGCTGACTATCTGCTCCAGAGTGTTTGTGTTAACAAAATCCAGGAACCTTTGGGCAAGCACATTTGTGCTGATATATGTAACCCAATTGACAGAAGGATAGTTAAAGTCACCCATGACCAGGGTATTTGAATGTACTGTGAGTGACTCAAGTAGGTCCAGGTAGGCTGTGTGGTTTACATGGTTCATGGTGGGGGGACCTATAGCTAACAATAACATGGAGGGGGGTCTTTCCTACAGTTAGTTGGACTTGGAGTAACTCTAGGGAGTAGTATGTTTAACCACTCTAGAGATGTATATGTCTTTAATAAAGATGGCTATTCCTCCTCCCTTGTTTTTCTCATGTTTGTTGTGTGGTCTGAATGTGTGGAAGGCATTGTAGCCCTGCATGGCTGGGGTACTCTCTGAGGCCTTGAACCACATCTCTGTGACTGCGCAGACATTACCATCTTCTATGGTGAGAAGTGCTTCAAGTGAGTGCAGTTTCTGATTTAGATTCCTAGCATTAAGCAGCATAACCCTGAGTTTGTTTCTGGAGGATATTTTTACGGTGGGAATTTTGTTCTTATGACATCACCTAAAAAGGCACTATGTGGGAGGCAAGTACCTTTGCCAGCAACCTAAAGCCTAGAGGTGACAGGTGAAGACCATCTCTGGCAAAGTAGTATGGTCTGTGGACCATATCGTCCCGGGCTGTCAGACACTGGATCCCCCTGGATTGACACCAGAACCTAAGTCAATTGTTGAAGTCAATCATTTTTTGTTTGTATTGTGGCATTATCCTGGGTGAGGGAAGAATGCTGCTTAGGGCTAGGGATATACCTGCCTAGGGCACATAATCTGAGAGCTCCATCATATTTCTCTTCATATAGTCCAGTGAGGTACAGCTCAAGTCATTTACTCAAACATGGACTATGACAAAGTCATAACAATAATTGTTTTGAGTGCGTGCATGATTTGCTGGATCCTGGCACTAGACAGACAGCTGACTATGACCTTCTTCTTGTCCAGCCTAGTGAGGTACACATCTTTGTGTCTCACTTTGGAGTTGCCTATGACCAAGACATTTGATTTAGATGTAAGACACTAATGTATATGTTATTATATGTAGTGGGCGCTGTTGGGACTGCATTTTGTGCAGAAGATTTGCGCTTGAGAGATCTTTGCTCTTTTGGTACTTTTCTAGTGAGCATCTCTGTGTATGTGGGTTTATCTGTTGTGTGCTTGGCAAGTGTGGGAGGTGGAGTGTGGGTGCTGACAACCTGCTTAATATTTGGTTTGTTGTTACATGAGAGAGACAGAGCATTGATTCCAGATTCATAGTATAGATACATCTCTCACATATTGTATTTGCATGTTTTAGGAGTAGTAGGTTGTCTGCATACATGAGGCAATTGCTACATTGCCTCAGGATGCCCATGTCAATCCGTCTGGCTGGAGAAACAGTGGGAAACTGACCTTCCATTATGCCAGGTGTATTCTGTAGTAAGTGGTGCAGGGTGGGCTACATGGACTAGGTTCTGTTAAGAACTAGTAAAATCAGCTAAACTATTGGAGGTTTAGGGGTAGAAACCTGTGCCAGCACCTCAGAAAGTGCAGCTGGGTTGCTCTCTGGGCAGTAGTGGGCAACTGCGTTGCACACCAAGAAGCAGAGAAACTTAGGAGAGTTCCCTAGCAGTTATCTATGGAAGATTTGACTTTTTAAACTTTTGCATCTATACACAGCAGTCCTAATCCCCGTTGTCTGGTGCACAGCTTTGCACAAATGCTGTAGTATCAGCTAAGTAAAACAGTTTTCAAGCAATCCAACCAATAGGAAAGCCCAGGACTGAGCCTTATTCCAACAATCCCCAACTCAGATGGGTCCTTGATTACACAGGTTGGTACTAGGCTATCGGCCCTAGGGCCTATACAAGCCTAGCCATAACAATTCCCTGGCTATTTCTTCCCAGAATATTTACTTCCCTGGACCCCTTTTCTTCTGCCACAAGACTGCAGGAGGGCCCTCACAATGTAAAATGGCTGGCTTTAGTGCTCAGAAAATGCTAAACAGTCTAGATTCTATACATACAGGTAAGATGTGTGTTACGTTTAATAAGAGATTAAACTTCATCAGACACCATCTTCATGAAGTCACTTCCTTATGTAGCCCTACAAAACATTCCATTGGCTAAGTTCAACATTAATATTAAAACGGCATTAAACTAAGAAAAATTACAGAAAATTCTTATGTTTATATTATATTATATTTATATTTACATTGCTGTGCCTCTATACCTGCCTAAACTAAAAAGATAAATATATGCATATATGTGTATAAAATATATATTTAAAGGTGTGTATATATATAAAAAAATGTTGAACTTAGCCAATGGAATGTTATGTAGGGCTACATAAGGAACTGACTTCATGAAGCTGATGTCTGATGAAGTTTAATATCTTATTAAATGAAAATGCTAACCAGTCTTTATTTGTGTAAATAAAAAGTGTTTTTAACATTAACTTGAGAGTCCATACATAAAAATATGCATATTTCTATATTTTCTCTCTCTCTTTCCTTGTTTACATATAATTATGCCATTTTTACTTTTTATTTTTAAATAATATTACTGCTTTTTATGTGTTTAAGAGGTGGATTAGGATGGCTAAATGTTGATTCACTGACATCAGTTTCAGTAAATGCAAACAGAAAGAGAGCTTTTGGTTACTCTGCTTATGTGGACTGCTAGAATGATTTTAAAAGTGGTTGTTGTTTTCGAGGCTCTAACTGGTTACTTAGTTCAGATTAAATACTAATACTGGTATACTTACTGATTTTTATGTTCTGATTAATTAGTTCTAGCTAATTACTGGTACGGTACATTACACAGAATTTGCTAATAATGTGCTGCAACATATTGGTTGTGGAAAATGTACACGTGCTTTAGACATGTACTAAAAAATGTATACTGCAGCATGGAGTATAAGAATATTATCATAGCAACTATCTAGATCACAAGGTCATAATTTCCAAATAGTTGATATAAAAAGGAGCAACATGGAAGGTTAAATTTAGGAAATTAAGTTATTCGCATGGAGGATCATCTGAAGGAAGACCTGGAAGAGTGAAGTGAGAAGGTCTACTCAGGGCAGTCTTGTGGACTATGCCTCGTGGAGCTACCTGTTTTAGAATTGAAAGTAGGGGCTAAAAAAGGTCTGCATCTGTGGACTTTCCTGGTGTTTCAAGACAGCCTGTATCCTGGACTGGGGTGTGTAAAATGAACATTATTAAGGGAAATTCACTAAAGTACCATCTGTGTTTTTGAAATGGCAAACCTAAGTGGGTTAATATTTTGCTTTGTGAATTACTGAATTCATCTAGGATTTTACTTATGTCCTGCCTCCAGAGTCTTTTGAAACCTACACTGGTGGAGAATCTGGGTAGTTGGCCAGAGACTTGCCAATTAAAATCCCTCACAGTACCTCTGCTTTCAAGCATAATCTATAATTGGGCTATACATTTCCTATTGTACTGTGGCTGTTGTGTTCCTGGCATGATTATCTGGTGTTCCAACCATGGAGGAATTACTGAGAAAAATTACAGAGATGCAGGTAGGAACTAAAAGACTCGTGCAGCTGTAACAACAGATAATTAAGCTGGATATATTGGGTGCAAACCCCATAACTGTGCTGCACCTGAAGAATTTACTCAGCAGGGATTACCTGGAATCTTATTTAGTAAAATTCAAGTGGTACGCCACCACCAAGAACTGGAGCAAAACAGACTTGGTAAGTTATCTAAGTTGACAGGAGAGACACTGAAAATGCACATGTATATTGATGAGATTGATTGCATGAACTACAATAAACTTATCAAAAAACTGTTAGGAATAGTATAAATCTTGAGGTATCAACAATGAAATTGCATAAGTGAACTTTAATGTAAATAAACTGGCAAAAGAGTATAGATGTACAACTTAAAGCATGTTTTAAAGTTCTGAAACTGATAGCAGAAGTAATGCAATAATGTTAGTAGGTTTAGCAAGAAATAGGTTTAAAAGACCTTATATATACTATAATACTACTATAATATACTTGGCACTCCTCCAAAGGGATCCTGAAGAAATCTGATAAGCTAATAAATTTAAAAGAACACTCAACACTTAATGAAACAATGTTTAAAATGGATTGTCTATTATCAAGACTATGTACCTTCTTATTTGAAGCACAAATCAGGAAATAATATGCTAATTTGCTAATATGTGTGGGGCAATTTCACACTAAGTTCTTTCTGTACTATTAAAGAAAATCCTACAATGACAACTGAAATGTGTGTTTTGCACATAGGATATATGAGTCATCTCTGTATCATTGTGTTACACAAGCAGGCAAGTAAACTACACTGGATTTCTACAAAGAAGGAATATTCAAGCTATATATTTTAGAAGCATAAGTTCCCTTGTCATCTGGAAAAGCTCACCCAGACTCTGCCACAACTTGCTGTGAAGGAAAGGTTAGTTTGCTTTTGCTTTCTTGTATTTTGTATTGCTTCAATGCCTTCTTCTATTTTGTGCATTGTGATTTAGTTTTTTACACTGTGTTTTAATTGTAATTTAAACTAGGGAAGAGAACATTGCTGTGTCTCTTGTGAGTTACACAGAAATTAGAACAGGTCAATTAAGGTTAATTATCTGTGAACTGAGGACCTAGGAACTAAACTTTCTACTTACAGTGTAAAATAAAACATTTCAAGGCTTTACTGAAAAAGCTCAGTCAGACTTTGCTACAACTTGCTGTGAGGGAAAGGTTGGTTTGCTTTTGCTTTCTTGCATTTTTCTTGCATTTTGTATTGCTTTATTGCCTTCTTATATTTTGTATAACATGATTTATTTTCTTTACACTCTTTTTAACTTGTATTCTGCGTTTGATTGCATTTTTAAACTAGGAAAGAGAATACAACTGTGTCTCTTGTGAGTTACACAGAAATTAAGTTTTTTTCCCCACTCTTCCACCCCGGTGCTGTTGTGTTTTTAAACTCAACTGTTTTTCTAGTTGCTTGCCCCTTGTGTTAATTTGACCACATATCTCCCTCTCTCTCTTATTTCATTGGCTATTGTGAGTTTGCACAAAATTATCATTTTGTGAAATCACTCCCCTTCATCTTTCTAAATTTATTGGCCATCCCACTGTATTCTATAAAACCAGAATGCAAAGTGACCACCCCCTTCCAATCTCTCTTCCTCTTTTGAAGTTAGTGGCTCTTCACTTAGATAGCTAAAGCTTAAGTTACCCCCTCTTTTATATCTAACTTAGTGCACACCACAGTGCTTAGAATATTTACCCACTTTCCATCTTACCTTTAAAACATGCAACATCTACTCTAAGACCACCAATTATTTGACAGCCCACATTCTGCTTCTCAATAGTCATCTTGGGATTAGTGCCTCTTTATTGCTCCTGTTGAGACAAGGAGCATAGGGACATTATTTCCAGGAAACTGATGATCACCAGAAAGCCTAATAACTGCTTCATATGTGCCAGCTTGGAATTTGTGATAATATTCTGCTCCTGGTGAGAGAAGGGGCCAAGTGCATTGATTCCTGACTGTTTACGGTTGGACAGTGAGAGCCTGTGCTTGATGTTCCTGAGTGGTCTGGTTGCTATTCAAGGCATCTACCAGGAAAAGACTGCAACAAGCCCACAAACCCTTGCATCATCTGGGACAAGACTGTGGATCACCAACCAGGCTGTGGCCTTCTTCTCATCCTAGGTTTGGTATTACTGTTTTGCTTCTGGTGACAGAAGAAGCAAAGGAGCGCTGTATCCCAGCACAGTGAAGCTGTGGTTTGACCAATATTAGTAGTAGCCATTCAGGTGAAGCCCCTCTTTTCATCACTCTTGACAAGCTAATTATTTCTTTTCAGTAAGTACTGCTTGATTTGCTTCTAATGTCAGAATATCTGCCTAAATACTTCATCCATAAATCATCAGGGTTTACTTATTAGTTTCCCCTCATGTGTTTGGCAGTGCTCTGTGTAGACATAGACACCTTGACAATGCTCTCACGTAAAAGCACTCATAATGTTATTAAAATTGTCAGTAGTAAACATGCTGCACACATCACATACAATTCAAAGCAACCACATAGACCCACATATGCTGAGGCATTTAAATGTAACCTTCCTAAAACCCAAAGACCTCCTAGACAAAGTACACTTAACAAATAGCCTCAGCAACCCCATATGTACTCTTTCAAAACAATACCCACATCAGCACATACAGCCATATCTCATGTAGCCTCTACTTCTAAGTCCATAAGGCAAGCCACCACACAATCCAACATTATGGCTATGGGATACTTCATTTTGAGACACACTGATGTCCCTCTCACTAGGCTGAGTAAGGAGAAAGTCACAGTCAGTTGCTTATCAGGGGCTAGAGTCCACCACAATAAGCACACACTCAGGTCACTGGACCACAGGTACCAGTATGACTCAAGTCACAGTTCGTGTGGGTGTAAATGACCTGAGACATATCTCCCTAGACTATAGGAAGAAAAACATAATGGAGCTCTCGGAATGTGTGTCCCAGGCTGGTACAAGCTGAGCTGGGGTTCAGCATTTTACCTCTTCTAATGATGATGCCACAATACAAACAAAAGATGACTGACTTTAATAACTGGCTTAGTTTCTGGTGTCATTCTAAAGGGGTGCAATATTTGTCAACATGGAAGGAGATGGTCACCAGACAACGCTGCTTTGCCAGGGATGGTCTACACCTCTTCTCTCTTCCCCTATAGTGCCTTTTTTAAGCAATGCCAAACTGAAAGTATTTTCGACATAAATCAAAACCAAGAAAACCTAAAGGTGTTACTACTGCTCAATGCTAGGAGTCTAAACAAAAATCAATACACCTCAAAGCTGGTCAAACAGGACAATGCACTTGAGCTTTTCCACACTCAAATCACCAAAGGAAAAATCCAATAACACTTCTTTGCAAGCTATAGGTCCACCTCTATGCCCCAGGAAACCCATACCATGTATTTAAACTTATTAAAAACACTCAACATCCAACTTAATACCATATTCATGGGTGACATTAATTACCCTACTTTTAACTGGGAATTATATACAACATCAAATGTACAGGTACAGAAATTCCTGGATTTTGTTAAGACAAACTCTCTGGACCTGACTGTCCATACACCAAACAGGCATGCAAATATACTGGATCTGGTCCTCACTAATATGGAAGAGTACTGCACATCCTATAATGTAATGGCTTCTCTAGTAAGGTCACCCCACAAAATGGTTTCCTTTGAAATAAAAAAAAAACTGGAACCTCAGCTAACCTTGGAATATTCAGGAACTACTCTAAGGCTGACCTCCTGCTATTAAGTGATAACCTGGCAAAATTTCAAGTCCCCACAAACCTGGAGAACACTACTGCCTATGCAGAACTGTTTACAGAAATCCTACACAAGCATGCTAACAGCTGCACAGAGGCAGCTGTACTCACCAGGAAAAAGTACAGAGCTAACTCAAAAAACAAGCCACCCTGGTGGAATCACATCAATAGGCTGTATAACAGAAAGAAGAAAATCATTGCAAAAATTAGGAGGTGCAGCACCCAGCAGGATAAAAGCATTCTCATCAAACTAAACAAAAAAACTCAGAGGACCAATAAAATCTACCGAAACCATATTTGAGGTAAATGTAGC
>NC_056730.1:400135252-400142752 GCF_019279795.1 Protopterus annectens | reverse complement strand
AAACCGAAAAAGCCTGGTGCACACAAGCTGTTATAAGGAAGTGGGTTGATGTAATGATGCCACTTGTTTTGTGAGGTTGTGAAAGAGATCAGCTAATCTGGGACTCAGCCAGCACTCACTGAGCTAAAGAAATGAAGAAAGCACGGAGGAGAATAGATCAAATAATGATTCCCACAGGAATGACTGCCTATCTCCAGACTCTTGATATTGCAATAAACAAGCCATTCAAGGACCATTTGCACATGGCACTCATTGACTACACTGAAAATAGAATGGAGAGAAATCAGCATGGAAACTTTGTGAAGCCTAGCCTGCAAGAGGTCGTGACTTGGGTGAAAAATTCATGGGATAAAATCACTGACAGCTGTCTTGCCAATGCACTACAAGCAGGCTACTTGGACAAGCAGTGCTCATTTAAGGAGAGCTCTGTTGCTAGGCATGACAGACTGGGCCAATGGTGCTACAGGAAATGGAGTCGCAAGAAATCCAGGCCAAGATTCAGGGGTTGGACACTTATGACAATGTTCCAGAAGATAACATGACTGTATTTAAATAACTGTGAAAGCCAAGGTGCAGATATTCTGGAGTTGGGATGTTTGTTGCACTGTTTATGTAGAATTCTCACACAACTGTCAACCCATTATTAGAACTGTTGTCCAATAATAGAAAAATACGAAATAAATCTCAATTTCTGTATGTAAATAAATGTCGATTTTTGTACATGAAGAAATGTCGATTTCTGTTCATTAACAAATGTCAATTTTTGTACATGAATAAATGAATAAAGGTAGATTGTTGTACGGTGCGGGTAAAAAAAGCATCCCTTGACCTGGTCTTATTTTCGGGGAAATACGGTATATATATATATATATATATATATATATATATATATATATATATATATACATACATACATACATACATACACACACACACACACACACACACACACACACACACACACACACACACATATATATATATATATGTGTATACATATATATATATATATATTCAGAAAAAACTTCAAAAACAAAATCATTCCCATGGGGGGTGCTACAGGAAAAAAACACTTTCTTTTGAAAGAAAGAGTTGATTGCTGAGCGCTTTCGTTCGGTTTTATTACTACGAACGTCTTCAGTGCGATACATTAAATTAAAATACTTTACTGTTTAAATAGTATTAAGAATGCACACAATTCAAACGAGGTGTAGGATACAGCATTTTGATAGGATAACAGTGTAAAGAGACTGTCTAAGTGGAACAACGCAAGAAAAGTTATTGTACTGCCTATCTAACACTAGAGGAGTGGTTTCCAGCTATGAAATTGTAATTTTATTAGACCTTTTGGGCTAATTTCTATCCCTTTCAACTTTCTGGCTTAAAAACGCATGTTTGTGCATTTTTCGCATAGTGCAGCACAGTGGGTCTACGGTTAAACTATTCCAGGTCTCAGAAAGTCTGCGCTTCAAATTTTCCCTTAGAACTAGTTGGTTTCTCAGTGGAAGCATAAAATCTGAACCCCTGTGACTAGCACTTGCTCTAGAACCTGCTGGAAAGCACTAGGAAGCCTTAAACTGATACAAGCACTCAACTCTCCTTGTTAATAAGGAGAAATTAATCATAGGCACTAAACAGCCTATAACTGCAAAGTACCTTGCAAAGGTAAGGGAAAACAGCTCTTGTACTTTACAAAAAAAGCACCTAAACAGGCATGTCCAAGGGTCAGCTTCCAGTGATTTCTCCTGTCACCTGGTGAATCTGAGCATACTGGGGCAATGCAGCAACTGCCTCAAGTACACAGACAACCCTCTCCTCCTACCACCCAACACTACAACCTGTGAGAGATGCAATTACATAGCCAAACTGGAAGCAAAACGCTCTCCAGCCAAGATTTTGCTAGACAGTCAAGAGGAGAAGGTTAACACCTGCACTACACCTCAAGCAACACATAGCCTTTCAAAACCCACACCATCAACACCCACACATAGCAACACTAAACCCACATATGCGGAGGCCCTTAATATTAACCTGCCCAAGCAATAAGGACCTCCGAAGCTGAAACACAAACACCAACCAAAGTGACACACAGCTCACAACACCAGTGTGCCACCCAACAACAGCTCCTAAGGCAAGACAATATACCCAACACTTTAGTCATAGGCGACTCTATAGTCAGGCACACTGATGTCCCACTCACCAGGCTGAGCAAGGAGAAAATTACAGTCAGCTGCCTGCCGGGTGCCAGGATCTGCCACATAACGCATGCACTCAAGTCACTCCACAACAAGTACAAATATGACTTTGTCATTGTCCATGTTGAAATAATGACTTGAGACATACCTCCCTGAACTACATGAAAAGAGACATGGAAGAGCTCTCAGATCATGTGGCTCAGGCAGGTATGACCCTAGCCCTGAGTAGCATCCTGCCTTCACCCAGAATGATAGCACAGTATAAGGACAAAACGATTAACTTCAACAATTAGCTAAGCTTCCAGTGTCATTCAAAGGGGATCCAATATCTGCCTGGGATGACATGATCAACAAACTACGATGCTTTGCCAGAGATGGTCTGCACCTGTCACCCCTGGGATTTAGGTTACTGGCTAACACTCTTGCCACCCCTATAGTGCCTTTTTTAGGCAAGGTTCAAAGGACAAAACCACCACCATAACAGATACAAGCATGCAAAATCTGTAGGTAATGCTACTCAATGTTAGAAGTCTAAACATCAAAATGCACTCTCTCTACCTGGTTCAAGACTCCAGAGAGCACCCCTGCAATACCAGGCTACAACACTTACCACACTTTTCGGCCACCAAACTAAGACCGAAACACTAAAGGTGGAGGAGTGTCCATATTCACCAAGGATATTCACACCTCCAGGTTAGTTGCCCAACACAATGCATCTGAAATTCTCTCAACTAACACTAGGTAAGACTGCAATCCAAAATGTAGCTTGCTACAGATCCCCCATCATGCCCCAAGATTCTCACTACACCTTTCTAAACATACTGAAAAATATTAAGATACAACCAAATACCCTAATGCTGGGTGATTTCAACTACCCTGCCATTAACTGGGGAAACTACTCTCCCAATGGTTCTTGGAATTCATAAATTCCAATACCCTAGATCAACTAATCCATTGTCCCACCAGGGGCTCCAATATCCCAGACCTGGTCATTATCATCATGGGAGATAGATGTGCCACACCAATGGTCACCCGCTCATTGGTCAGGTATGACCATAAGCAAATTACCCTTGACATCCACATCCCACCCCACCCCCCAGTAAGGAAAGCTCTGTAAAAAACTTCTCCAAAGCCAACTTCTTGCTACTTAAATCTGAAGTGACAAACTTCATGGCATCCATGCAGACTGGAGCTGAAAGTTCAACTGCTGAATCCTACACTAAGGCACTGTACGAGCACATCCACTTGTGTATGAATCGTGCCATCCCAAATAGAACCAAGACGCTCTCCTCCAAAAAAAGGAAGCCAATCTGGTAGTCCCCTGCCATAAACCAACTATACAGCAGAAGGAAGAAACTGTTGCAGAAAAGAGGAAAATCCCAGGATGCAAAAAACTCCCTTACCAGCCTCAGTAAGAAGCTGAGATCCCTCATAAAATCCACCAAAGCTAGTTACGAAAATAAAATTGCCAAAGATTCCAAAGACAACCACAAGGCATTCTATAGTTATGTCAAAAATCTAAATGGCAATGCTCAGATCTGCTCTGAGCTACAACAGAATTGCATTAAATATACTGATCCCAAAGATATTGACAATATCCTGGCAGATCGATTTAGTGCCAACTTCACCCCACTCTCATTGCCTAAAGGGCCCATCTCAATACCAAAAGATTGCCAAATTCCGGTAATCACGGCCACACAGGTAGAAACCGCATTCTCCAAAGGTAATAATACAGCATCCATGGAACCAGATGACATCCCAGGCTGTGTACTATATGAACTACAAAATGAATTGGCACCTCACCTAAGTGCCATGTTTAATCATAGCCTCACCTCAGGCTTTGTGCCCAATGAGTGGCACACAGCTACAGTTATCCCACTCCACAAGGGGGATCCACCTTGGATCCCGGGAACTAACATCCTATCAGTCTGATGAGCCTAATCTTCAAGGCCATGGAAAACATTACCATGGAACTTATAAACAAAGACATTGACAATCTTCAAACACTGGACCCCACCCAGTCTGGGTTCGAAGAAGGGCTGATCTTGACTCCTGAACCTGACTGACTTCTTTGAATCAGTCTCCAGAGCAGGGGATGAGAGTAAGGTGGTCCACACAGCCTATTGGGACCTCACCAAGGCCTTCAACACTATTCCCCACTCTGGAATCATAGATAAACTTACTAAGCTGGGCATAAATCCCTATGTCATTTGATGGGTTGCCAACTGGCTTACTGACAGAACCCAGACTGCAAAAGTAGCCGACTCCAAATCCAGCTCCAGACAAGTGACAAGTGGAGTACCTCAGGGTTCAGTCCTGGGACCACTCTTGTTTGGCATTTACTTCTCTGAAGTACAGGCCAACACTAAGGGACTCTGGCTAACAAAGTTCGCAGATGACTGCAAACTGGGAGCTATTACTGAATCCCCAAATGGTGTGGATATTCTACAACAGGGCTTACAGAAACAGATGCTTGGTGCCAGAGTCATGGGCTCAAGCTTAATGCCAAGAAATGTATAGTTATTCCCTTTGGGAAAAACCATGTACCCATGAATTACCACATAGGTGGCAGTACACTAAACACCGAAAGTGTGATGAGAGACTTAGGGACACAGGTGGACAGTGGTCTCACCTTTAATAACCACATCGCCACAACAGTCAGGAAATTCTTCTATTTGGCACAACTCATCACTAAGGGCTTTTCATCCAGAAAAAAGGAAGTCATTGTCCCACAGTACTTATCCCTCATTAGACCCATTATAGAGTACAATGCCCCATTTGGTATGTACCTCACAAGACATCTGCAATAGCTGGAAAGGTGCCAGAAATACCTCACTAAAAGAATCTCAGGCCTAAAACAGATGCCCTATGTTGACCATCTAAAAAAACTGCAGCTATACTCTGTGGTATATCGTCAACTCAGAGACGATCTCTGCTTAACATACAAGGCCATGTCAAACCCTGAGCCGGTGGACATGCTCCACTTACCCAATCCTTCAAAGCCACATGCTCCAAGGATCTAAACCTTGTCATCACAATGAACAAAACATGCTGGAGGGATAGGCTCCCGACCCAGAGACTCCCCATATTCTGGAATAGACTGCCCATACATGTCAAGCAGAGCACCTCCTTGTCCTTCTTCAAAAGAAACCTTGACGACTGGATGGGAGATAGGAAATTCATCCCAGAGATCTCGTCAGTCGCCCTGCTAGACAGGGGTCCAGGGAAGTAAAAATTGTGGGAAGAAATATCTGAGGAATTGTTTGGCTAGGCTTGTCTAGGATATATATAGATATACATATATATATATATATATATATATATATATATATATATATATATACATACACACACACACAGACACACACACACACACACACACACACACAAAAGCGGGTGTACTTCAGAATGTTGACCGTTCAGAATGCCGACTTTCATAAGGCCGACAGTACACGATCAACATTCCGAAAGATCGACATCTTGAAATAGCACCATTTACTTACCTGTAAACACAGTAAAACTGTGTTATGCAGGGAGGAAGCCCCCCAGCACCCCCCACACCACCTGCTACTTAAATATTTTCACTCCAAGATCGCACTTCAGTGCAGGAAAGGGGAATCGCCCATTCCCGCACTGTACTGGGATCTCCGCCTTCATTTGTCGGCCCTTGAAATTTTCGCTCATAGCTTGTCATCCATAGGAGTTTTGAACATTTGAAAGTTCAAACAAATGAAGGGCTCCCATATACACACACACACACACACACACACACACACACATAAATAAATAAATATATATATATATATATATATATATATATATATATATATATATAAAAATTATATAAATGCACATTTATATATATATATATATATATATATATATATATATATATATATATAATAAACAACTTCAGGCTATAAAAATAAAAAAAATAATATAATAACAATAAACATAACAATAAACAGAAACCCTCTCTGTGGTGTAAGCTTTTGTTCCATTTATTGTCGAGTAACTTCTTCAGAATGAATACAAAAGTGAAATGCATCTATTCAAATAATACTCCAACCTGTCAATAATTAGTAAATAACCAATGAATAGCAAGGAAGCTTAATGATATGCAGTAAATAAGCAGCTGACTGAACAAAAGTAACATGAATATTTAGTCACCAGAAATAACATAAATATGTATATGTACTGATTAACAAAGCCACTGACAATTTTTATTGCATCCACCTTAAAGCGCACTTCATGTTGATAGATTTATTTAGACCTGGGTAACAGTCTGCCTGTAAAAATAACTGCCATTTCAACTCTAAAACTTGCAGGAGATTGTCAGAGTCCCTGAAAAAATCAGGAATTTGCTCCAATACAAGGAATGTAAAGTTGTCAAAATTAATGCAAATACCACTGTGCTTACCTAAAGCATTAGACTTATCCTTAGACCTAATGGCTGTGCTGTGTTCTTTTATTCTGTCACTTAGTCTGCGTGTGGTCTTACCAATGTAAAAACCTTGGCATGATGAGCATATAGCTGCGTAAACTACCAAGGAACTGTTGCAGTCAAAATGTTTCTTAAAAGAAATGGATGCATTACAATGTTGGAAAATATTTCTCAGTGAAAATATAGTTACAGCAGACACATTTACCACATTTAAACATTCCTGCGTTATTGTTATTTGTCATAGGCTCAGATAAAAGAAACGCTTGATCTTGTTTTTCAAAAAAAACTTACTTTTTGATTTTTTAAAAGAGAAATTAGGAACAGACCCAATAAGAGGTTTCAAATTCTTATCACAAGTAATAATTCTCCAGTTGGTGCTAATAATGCTTCTAATTTGTTTCATGTCCCTACAAATAGGTAGTAAAAAGCTTAATGTTCTGTTAGTGTCAGTAGGAGATGTAGTAGATGTAGTAAAACCACATTTTAGTATAGGCTTGAATTTGGTGTGTCTCATGACGTTGATCTCATTTCTAATAGAACAAACCAAATGTAAAGGGTAATTTATCTGTGTGAACAAATTAGTCAAAAAATCACATTCAACACAGAAAGTATTGTCATCACTAATCAACCTAGAAAGCTGCACAAACTGTCCCTTAACAATGTTTTTCTTCATAAAAAATGGGTGCTGGCTTCTGAAGTCCAGGTAATTGTTTCTCTATGTCTCTTTTCTGAAGATGTTTGAAGAAAGATCACCAGTAGATTCATCAATAGATAAGGCAGTGTCCAAAAAGGAAACAGATTAGCCTTTATCTACAATAACAAAGTTCAAAAAACCAAGAGTCAACATATAGAAGGCCTTAG